>NC_056739.1:1546835084-1546840084 GCF_019279795.1 Protopterus annectens
TTTACTGTATTTCATTGGATGTTCTACATTTATGTTAATTTAGCTGTTGATTTGTTTTCAAATTTAAAGTTTTGAAGCATTTAACTGCCATTCCGAAGAAGTCCCAGTACAGTAAAGGGAACAAAAGCTTAATATTACAATTTTATGGGTTTGTTTTTATTTCCATACGTTTATTTTACTGTATAGAATTTATTTTATATATATATATATATATATATATATATATATATATACACACACACACACACACACACACACACACACACACACATATATATATATATATATATATATATACACACACACACACACACATATATAATATATATATATATATATATATATATATATATATATATATATATTATATATATGTGTGTGTGTATATATATATATATATATATATATATGTGTGTGTGTGTGTGTGTGTATATATATATATATATATATATATATATATAAAATAAACTAAATTTTATACAGTAAAATAAACATATGGAAATAAAAACAAACCCATAAAATTGTAATAGCTTTCATTCCCACTGTACTGGGACATCTTCGGAATGGCAGTTAAATGCTTCAAAACTTTAAATTTGAAAACAAATCAACAGCTAAATTAATATAAATGTAGAACATCCAATGAAATACATACATATACACACACACACACATATATATATATATATATATATATATATAAACACACACAACACACACACACATATATATGTGTATATATATATATATATATATATATATATATATATATATATATATATATAAACACACACACACACACACACACATATTTATATATATATATATGTATATATATATATATATATATATATATATATACACACACACACACACACATATATATATATATATATATATATATATATATATATATATAAAAAACTATATACGGATTCACTTCATAACACTGAAAACTCAAAACACTGAAAACGAAAAAACTTCATAATACAGAAGACCAAAACACTGAAATTTCAAAACACTGAAACTCAAAAGACTGAAAACACATATCATACATATACTGAGTTTAAACAACATAAATCATAGCACTTTCCACCAAGTGTAAGCAGGGGGGCAAAGCCCCCATATGCCCCCCACACCTCCTGCTACATAAATACATCAACTCCAAGATTGCACTTAGTGTACTGAAGTGCAATCTTGGAGTTGATTTTTATATATATATATATATATATATATATATATATATATATATACACTTAGATGTGTGGATATATATATATATATATATATATATATATATATATATATATAAATATATACACACATACACACACACACACACACACACACACATCTACAGATATATATATATATATATATATATGTATATATCTGTACTTCGACTATGAAAGTTGTTTATTGAATTCTATTGGTTAGGGTTAGCTCATATGTTCTGACTCTTCATATCTATACTACTGTATTATTAATTATATTGTATTCTGATGAAGTTCTGTTAACATTAAACAACGAAAGCTTAATCATCAGTTTAGAGTCTGTAGTCATTTTTTGTGTCAGATTTTTATTTCCGTATATATAGAAGTTTAACAATATATATATATATATATATATATATATATATATATACATACACACACACACACACACACATAGGTTCATAGGTAGGTACTAAGTGATCCCCGGGGTGTATTTCCTATTTCCTATCCACTCATCAAGATTATTCTTGAAGAGTGCTAATGAAGAACTTTGCTTGACATAGATGGGTAGCCTGTTCCAGAGTATGGGAAGTCTCTGGGACAGGAATCTATCCCTCCAGCATGTCCTGTTTATTGTGGTGATGAGCTTTAAGTCCCTTGAGCGTGTAGCTCGGAGGGATTGGGATTTCTTTAGGTGTAGCAAGTCCAACAGCTCTGGGTTTGACATAGCTTTATATGTTAGGCAGAGATCACCTTGGAGTACGCGATATGCTATGGAGTAAAGCTTGAGTTTTTTGAGGCGGTCAGTGTAGGGCATTTGTTTGAGGCCAGTAATCCTCTTTGTGACGTACTTCTGTGGCCTTTCCAGCTGCTGCAGATGTCTTGTGAGGTACACTCCAAAAGGGGCATTGTACTGTATAATGGGTCTAATAAGTGTCGAGTAGAGGGGAACAATGACCTATTTTTTCCTGGATGAGAACCCTTTTATGATGAGGTGTGCCACGTAGAAGGACTTCCTGACTACTGTGGCGATGTGACTATCAAAAGAGAAACTACTGCCCACCTGGGTCCCAAGGTCTCTTATCACACATTCGGTGTTAAGTAGATTGCTACCTATGTGGTAGTTCATGGCTACAGAGTTTTTACCAAAGGGGATGGCACTGCACTTTTTGGCATTGAGCTTGAGGCCATGGCTCTGACACCAGGCATCTGTCTCAGTGAAGCCCTTCTGTAGGATGTCCACATCATTTGGGGACTTGACTATGGCTCCTAGTTTGCAGTCATCTGCGAACTTCGTTAGCCAGAGGCCTTCTGTGTTAGCCTGTACTTCAGAGATGTAGATACCAAACAGGAGAGGTCCCAGGACGGAACCCTGTGGTACTCCACTTGTCATTGCTTTGAGGTCAGATTTGCAGTCTGCAACTTCTACAGTGTGGGTTCTGTCAGTGAGCCAGTTGGCAACGCATCTTGAGACGTAGGGATTTATACCTAGTTTAGTGAGTTTAGCTATAATTCTAGGATGGGGGATGGTGTCGAAAGCCTTGGCGAGGTCAAGATAGGCTGTGTGAACCACCTTACCCTCATCTACGGCTGTGGTGACTGCCTCAAAGAAGTCGATCAGGTTCAGGAGGCATGATCTGCCTTTCACAAACCAGAACTGGGTGGGATCCAGAGTTTGGAGATTACCAATGTCTTTGTTTATGAGTTCCATGATGATACGTTCCATGGCCTTGCAGACCAGGCTCGTTAGGCTAATAGGTCGATAGTTCCCGGTATCAGTGGTGGCTCCCCCTTTGTAGAGATGGATAACTGTTGATGTGCACCACTCAGTGGGCACAAAGCCTGATGCGAAGCTATTATTGAACATGGTGCTTAAGTGGGGAGCCAATTCGTTCTGAAATTTGTGTAAAACGCAGCCTGGGATGTTGTCCAGTACCATGGATGCTGTGTTTTTGGCTTTAGAGAGTGCAGCTTTTACCTGCACAGTTGCGATTACAGGGACTTTGCATTCTTCCTGTATAGATATTGGCCATTTAGGGGGTGAGAGGGGGGTAAAGTTAGCACTGAACCTATCTGTCAGAATGTTGGCAATATCAGTTGGTTATGTAATTTTCATGCCTTTGTGCTGTAACTCAGAGCAGACTTGGGTGTTTCCATTGAGATTCTTGACATAGCTATAGAATGCTTTGTGGTTGTCTTTAGAATTAGTGGCAATTTTGTTTTTGTAGCTAGCTTTGGAGGATCTTATAAGGGATCTCAGCTTCTTACTGAGGCTGACCAGGGAGCTCCTCCACTGATGGGATTTTACTCTCTTTTGCAACAGTTTCTTCCTTCTGTTGTACAGTTTGTTTATGGCAGGGGACCACCAGACTGGCTTCTTTTTTTTGGAGGATTGCATCTTGGTTCTGTTTGGGATAGCACGATCCATGCATGCGTGTAAGTGCTTATAGAGTGCATTTGTGTAGGATTCAGCATTTGTAACTGTATTGTCCATCTGCATGGGTGTCATGAAGTTCACCACTTCTGTCTTAAAAAGCATGAAGTTGGCTTTGGAGAAATGTTTTACCGTGTTTTCCTTAATGGGGGGTGGGGGTGGGATGTGGATATCAAGGGTGATTAGCTTATGGTCGGATCGGACCAACGAGGAGTTGACTTCAGGTGTGGAACACCGGACACTCATGTTGGTAATGACTAGGTCTAGGATATTGTTGCCCCTGATGGGGGTGTGGATAAGTTGATCCAGGGCATTGGAATTTATGAATTCCAGGAAGCGTTGAGCTAAAGAGTTGGTACAAGAGTAGTTTTCCCAGTTAATGGTGGGGTAGTTGTAGTCGCCCATTATTAGGGTGTTTGGTTGAACCCTAATATTTTCCAGTACATCAAGAAAAGAGTAGTGGGTATCCTGGGGCATGGTGGAGGATCTGTAGCAAGTTACAATTTGGATTTCAGTTTTGCCCAGATTTAGTTGCACTTGGATAACCTCGGATGCATTATGCTGAGCAACTAGCCTGGAGGTGTGCATATCCTTAATGAATATGGGCACACCTCTGCCTTTGGTGTTTCGGTCCAGGTTACATGGCCGAAAAGTGTGGTATGAGTTATAGCCTGGTAGTGCAGGGGTGTTCTCTGGAGCTTTGAACCAGGTCTCAGTCACTGCACAGATATCGATGTTCTCCATTTTAAGGAGTGCATCGAGTGAGAGCATTTTTAGATTTAGACTTCTAGCACTGAGTAGCATTACCCTCCGTTTTTGCTTCCCTGTTCCTGTTACGGTGGTGAATTTGTTATCTGAACCTTGCCTAAAAAAGGCACTATAGGGACAGCAAGAGCCTTAGCCAATATCCAGAATCCCAGGGGTGACAGGTGCAGGCCATCTGTGGCAAAGCATCATGGTCTGTCGACCATGTCATCCCAAGCAGACAGATATTGGATCCCCTTAGAATGACACCAGAAGCTTAGCCAATTGTTGAAGTTAATCATTTTGTTCTTGTACTGCGGTATCATTCGATGGCAGAATGTTACTCGGGGCTAGGGTCATACCTGCCTGGGCTACAAGATAAGAGAGCTCTTCCATGTCTCTCTTCATGTAGTCCAGGGAGGTACATCTCAGGTCATTCACACCAACATGGACAATGACAGAGTCATATTTGTACTTGTTGTAGAGTGACCTGAGTGCGTGGGTTATGTGGCGGATCCTGGCAACTGACAGGCAGCTGACAGTAAGCTTCTCCTTGTTTAGCCTGGTGAGTGGGACATCAGTGTGCCTGAATATAAAGTCACCTATGACTA
>NC_056739.1:1546845084-1546960084 GCF_019279795.1 Protopterus annectens
AGAGTCCCCAGCTACCTGAATCTTGGGCGGCGTCATGGAAGGATGTTTGAGCACCGCTGAGCCAAAGGATGCTCTTCCTCTAGAAACAACATCCACCTTATAATGAGAAATAAAAGTATGAGGCGAGGCCCAAGTAGCTGCCGCGCAAATATCATCCAATGATACACGGGACTTAAAGGCGGCTGACGTGGAAACTGCCCTAGTAGAATGAGCCGTAACCTTCTGAGGAGCAGGTCTACCTGAAGTGTCATATGCCTGCAGAATACAATTAGCAATCCACTTAGATAGTGTGACTTTAGATACTGCTTTACCCAGAGCAAATTTAGCAAAGGAGACGAACAGCTGATCTGATTTCCTGTGACCAGCTGTTCTGTGAACATAAAAACGTAATTGTTTATGAACATCCAAGGAATGCAATTTGTATTTTCCTTTGTTTGAGTACTTGGGAAAAAACACAGGTAAATTGATTGATTGGTTAATATTAGATTCAGAAGAGACCTTCGGAAGAAAAGATGGATTGGTCCTGAGGCACACCCTATCAGGGAAGAAAGAAAGGTAAGGCGGCTTGACGCATAGAGCCTGAAGCTCAGACACTCTTCTGGCTGAAGTGATAGCTACCAAGAAGGCAGTCTTCCAGGAAAGGTACTTTAGATCTGTAGAAGCTGCAGGCTCGAAGGGAGGAGCAGTAAGGGCTTGCAGAACTAAAGACAAGTCCCAAGGTGGTTCAACCTCCTTGACTGGAGGCCTCAACAAAAATCCCTTTGAGAAATGTTTTGCATAATTTCACGTCATAAGGGAGCGGTCTCGTGACCAATGTGATAATGCGAGATAGCTGCCAATTGTACCTTAATCGTGGAAGAACTTGCCCTTGATGAAAGAGGTCTGTTAAAAATCCAGCACCGCTGACATAGGTGCCGAGAAAGGATCCAAAGTTCTCTGTACCGCCCAAATAGAGAATCTCTTCCATTTACTCGATAAACCTGCCTGGTGGAAGGTTTATGAGCTGCCACTAAAATGGCCTTGACCGGTGATGAGATACAGGAGTCCTAATCAAGGATGGAACTGGAGCAGCCAAGCTGTCAACTTCAGGGTGCAGATTGGGAATCGACATTCCCAGAGGGTGGGAGATGAGATCCGAATTGGATCCAGAATCCAGGGTGGATTGATTTTGTGAGACCATACAAGGGGAACCAAGGTTGACGAGGCCAGAACGGGGCAATGAGAATCATTCTGCTCCCCAAACTGTTGGCTTTCTGTAGAAGCCTCTGCATCAGAGGAAGTGGAGGTAGGCATAAAGGAGACCGGAGGCCAAGCATGCACCAGAGCATCTCTCGGGAACTCCCTGGTGGGGAAGCAGAGCGAAGAAATTGTCATTTGGCGTTTGAGGAGAGGCAAAAGATCGCAACAGGGTTGCCCCAGACGGCAAAAATCTTCTTCGCTACTTGAGGATTGAGAGACCACTCATGTGGAGAAAGAATGGTGCGACTGAGCTTGTCCGCAAGGATGTTGGACTTTCCCGGAATGTGCGTTGCTACCAGAAAGCGTTTGGTGGAAATTGCCCATTCCCAGACTCTCATGGCCTCTCGACAAAGGGGTAAGACCTGGTTACTCCTTGTTTGTTGATATACCAGACTACCGACATGTTGTCTGTCTGAATCGCAATAGTCCCTGAAGGAAGAACGTGGTGAAGTGCTTGCAATGCTAGGAGCACCGCCCTCATTTCCAGGACATTTATATGCAATGACGTCTGTGGGATTCCACGTGCCTTGGACAATCTTTCCCGCAGAATGCCCCCACCCGAGGCAGGAAGCGTCCGTGGTCACTGTGGCTCGGGAAATGCAGCACAAAAGGTCTCCCTGCCAGGGGCTCCGGAGAAAGAAGCCACCAAAGAAGGAGTCCCTGCACGCCTTGCTGACCGCAATCGGCGTTGAGAGGGGAACAAAGAGGGGACAACTGAACCTGAAGGGTCCATTGAAGAACCCGCATGCGTGGCGAGCATGAATGAGAAGCGGAATAGCTGCCGCCATAGAACCTAGGGCTCTCAGGACCGAAGCTGCAGTTGGAGATGGTTGCAGGACCACTGTCACATGACACTTCAGGTTGGCAATTCTGTCTGGAGTGAGGAAGGCTCGCATTGATCTGGTGTTTAGTCTTCCTCCTATGAAATCTATAACTTGTGTTGGGTGCAGCAAAGATTTCTCCCAGTTGATCGTGATGCCCAGCCTTGGGGCCAGTTGAAGAAAATAGTCTCTGGCTGAGCACAGAAGATGCCTTGATGATGCCGTCAGGAGCCAGTCGTCCAGGTACGGAAAGACCTGTAATCCCTGGAGCCTCAGGTGGGCCGCTACCACCGCTAGCACCTTGGTGAACACCCTGGGGGCTGAGGTGAGACCAAAGGGGAGGACCCTGAACTGATAATGACTGGCTCCCAGCCGGAAGCGAAGAAACCTCCTGGATCTTCTGTCCATGCGAATGTGGTAGTACGCGTCCTTGAGGTCGATGGAGCACATCCAGTCGTTCTCCCTCAAGAGGGGAAGTATAGACTGGAGGGTGACCATCCGGAACTTTTGCTTGGTTACTGACAGGTTCAGTTGGGAAAGGTCTAAGATTGGTCTTAGGTCCCCCGTTTTCTTTGGCACCAAAAAAAACCTGGAGTAAAACCCTAATCCGGTTTGATCTAGGGGGACGCGCTGGATAGCTCTTTTTTCTAGCAGCCGTTCGATTTCGACAGCTGCCGCCTCCCTTTGGTCGGGTGGAACATCTGGGAGGCTGCGAGATTTGGGAACCTTGAATAGGGGAATTGAATAACCTCTGGATATGACACGAAGCACCCAACGGTCTGTTGTTATGGACTCCCAAGAAGTCAGGTGCCTCGAAAAACGCCCCCCGACTGCCTCCAGAGACGGACAGCCGGGCAACCCTTCAGGGCTGCTGCGTGGGTCTATCAGAGAAAGGTTCTCTGGACCCAAAGTTGCTAGGAGCCCCCCTGCCTCTAGGACGGCGACCTCCCCGTCCTCCTCTGCCACGGAAGGACTGGTTATCCGGAGCAGGTTGGGACTGCTGCGATTTCCGGAACCACATCTTCTTCTGTCCCTTTTGGTTCTTAGAGAAGGACCTCTGGGGAGCTGAGAAGCGGACTCCGACGGCAGACAGCGTCTTCCCGTCCTTTTCGCTCTGGACTAATGTTTCGAACAGTCTTGCCAAACAAGGCAGAACCATCGAAGGGGGCATTCGCGAAGGTCGCCTTGAAGGGCTCTGCAAAATCACAGTGGCGGAGCCAGGCCTGTCGCCTCATGACTAGGCCTGCTCCGCTGGCTCTAGCGGCTCCCTCAGTAGCATGAGAAAGCAGCCGCATAGACGTATTGGAAACTGATCTGAGAGTGGCCATTCGGGTGGAGTATACCTGTTTATCCTCACTCGACATGGACTCGGGGAGATGCAGCGTATTCCTTAATCAGATCCCGCTGCATCCTAATGACATGTGCCATGTAGTTCAGCTCTCAAAGAGAAGGTTGCTGAACTGAAAACTCGCTTCCCAATGCGATCCATCGAGCGGGACTCCTTGCCCGGAGGATGCATGGAGGGACTCTCCTGGGCCAATTCCCTCTTCGTGGCTGCAGCCATCATCATGGCATCTACTGGGGGGCCCTTGCTCCAGTGAGTGCGGTCCACCGGAGGGGAAAGGATGCGGTCAGGACGCTTGGGGACAGGCTCAACGGTGTCCGGATCCTTCCACGCCCTGATGGAAATAAGATCCACCAGAGGGTCAGCAGGAGGGGACACCCAAGAGGTAGAAGGGCCCGCCTCGAATGCCTCCAAGAACACAGACTCGTCCGAGGAAGCCTTGGGGCAGACCACCCCCCCCGATCCTTAACATCTCCATAATGTCTCCAAATGAGACGTCCTCAGGGGGTGACCTAGGGGAGCCTTCCCCTTCATCCAAATCTGTGTCTTCGGTAACGGACTCGGGAGTCCATGTGCCTCCTTTGCACTTACGCCCGAGGTACTTCATCGGGGGCTGTCCGAGGAGTACTCTTCAGCAGTTGGATGTTCCAAGGGAACCACTTGGGACATCGAGGCGGGCTGTCCCTGGGACCGGCTGGTGGGGGCCTGGCCCAACTGCAAGGGAGTGCGGGATGGAGCCGTGGCAGGGACCGGGGTCCAGACGTCTCAACAGTGCCCTTTCCACTACGCCGAAGGCCGAGGGGGAGCCAGCTTCTCTAAACCCCGAGCCGACCCCCACTGGATCCGACGCATGGATCGGAGTCGAAACCGCCGGATCCGAGACCGGTGTGCTCCGACCTGGACGGAGCCAAAGACACACCAGCTCCCTCGATCCGAGCTCGGCCCTCGGCTCCGAGAGGTCGGGTCCGGCACCAAGCACTCAAGGGATGGGACGGATCCGAGGTGCGCCGACCTATCGGATCCGACCCACCCCGGATCCAAGTCTGCCCGGCGCCGACAGCTCCGAACCCGTGGTATGGGTCGGAGAAGGAGCCAAGGGGCAAGGGGTCAAGCCCCTCCCGGATGGGGGCTAGGAGCACTCCCATTTGCATTTGGGCCTGGATGAATTTCCTCATCATCCAGTCCATATCAGCTTCACTTATCATAAAAGTTCACCTGGTGGAGGCCACCAAGCGGACCTAGAGAGCCGCCTCGAGACCTCCTAGAAGGCTAGCCTCCTCCTCCTCGGGTCCAGGACAGAACCGAGGGGAGTGGAGCCGAGGAGGAGGAAAGCTAGAAGGCACAAGGGAGGCCCGCTTAGATGGAGGAGCCGAACTGGAAGTTTCGCTCCGCTTGTGGTGCCTCTCCTGTGCCTCTCCTTCTCTCTCTCCCTAGAGGACTCTTTCCCCTCCGGCAACTTAGAGGGAGGTTGAGTCCCAGCCGGAGGGGGAGAGCTCACAGCAACAGGTTGCTGAGTAGAAGGGCAGAAGCGGCGGTATCTGGAGGTAAAGACCCGCCAGCACCAGCTTCGACCTCCGCTCCCTCAAAGCCGGGGTTGAACCCTGCACAAATGGTACAACCAGATGACAGGTGTTCAACCCCAAGCATTTAACGCACCGAGTGTGGCCATCTGCTGGGGACAGCTTATGGCCACACTCATTTAGAGAAAACAGCCTTATGGGCTTCAGACATAATAAACCCTGAAGGCCTAACACAACAAACACACACTAACTACGCAAAACCCGAGAAATATTAACTAAAAAGAGAGAGGAAAGCCTAACACAATCAACACTAATAAAATATGAAACAAAAAAAGAGAATTTGTAAACTTTTTTAGTCAGACAAACTTATCTGTCACCAAAAAACGCCAGGAGCTCTAGAATCCGTAGCTACTTGAAAAGCGGCAAACGAAATCTGGGGTCAGTCAGGGCTTGGCAAGGGGTTATGGGTAAGAGGGAGGAGCTAGGAGCTCGGAGCCTAAGCTTTTGAATTGCCGGCTCGGATCCGAGGTCGGATCCGATACCCACAGGTTGCAGACGAATGAAGTCTGCCTACTTCAGATTCCATATTTCAGAATAGGCTTGAAATAGAAGTGTCGTTTACCCTTCACTTCATGGAAAATGCTTTGGATTAACAGTTCAGGGAGTTTCTTTGAAGGAACATGCGGAAAAGCATTTCCGATTCCTTTTCAAATGTAGAATCATCACTTACCAGCCTCGACAACCTAATTAACGAATTGCCCTCGTATTACATTCTTCTTCATGAAGAATGGGTGCTGGCTGTGGTAGACCAAGAAATTAATTATGTATGTTTGTTTGTGTCTTTTGGCTTTTCCCGGTTAGGGGTCACCACAGCGGAACTCCGGTCCGCTAATGATTGGTAGTGGATTTTTACATACCGGGTTACCAGCCCTGACGCACAACCTTCAACGAAGGCATGCCCCATTCACGTATGCCTCCACACAGAAGACACTCTAGCTGAGAATCGAACGGGACAACGTCTTGCTATGAGGCGGCAACGTATCCTTTCTAAATATGTTTGATTTAAGGGAATTAGTGTGGCGGTCCACTGTGATGAGTGTATTTAGAAAAGAAACTTCTGTGCCCCAGCCAGACAGTACAAAATCAAAATAAGGGACACTGTCCGACAAGTGTTGTATAAAAATCGTCATTTCCTCTTTAGTGCCCTGCCATACAAAAAACAAATCATCTATGTATCTCCTATACAATTTCACTTTGTTATAGAGAGGTAGGTGCAGTAAAGTCTCCCTTTCCCATGTGCTCAAAATGAGGTTAGGAAATGCTGGTGCTAATTTGGTGCCCATAGCAACTCCTTTTATTTGTTTACACACCTGTGAGTTAAAATAGAAAAAAATTATTTCTCAGCACCATGTCTGTTAAAAATCAGATCGCATGAATTCTTTGTCGACACACTTGTGTAATTAGACAGAAACCTACGCAAGGCTGCAAGTCCTTCATTATGGGTGATGTCTGTATACAACACGTTGATATCCAGGGTAAATAAAAAGCAGTCAGACAAGTCCAGATTAACTGAAAACAGTTCATTCAAAAAAATGTAAAGAATCCTTGAGGTGGAAACTGGTAGATTGCACAACTGGATTCAGGATGTGATCAATAAATTCTGACATTTTCTCCATCTTAGTCCATTTGTCTGAGACTATAAGCCTGAAGGGAGGGTCTGTGGCATTTTTATTAATCTTTGGGATACCAAATAATTTTTCCAAGCTGGGGTTGGGAACTGACATGAATAAATATTATTCCAGTGTAATGTATTGCTCCGCTTCTAGTCTGCCGAGAGTGTTCTCAATGGCATTAAAGTGATTTTCAATTGTTTGTAAAGCTGCCTGCAAGTAAAAAGCAGGATCTTGTAATGCTGCATTAATTTTTGAAATGCAATCGCATTATTCCATTAAGACAACTCCCGCGCCTTTGTCAGCCTTCATTATACGCAATTCGTTACCCTGACAAATCCTTCAAGGCTACTTGTTCATCAGAAGACAGGTTAGACCATTTATTGGGGCATGGTTTGTTGAGCAAGGACCTGAGGTCATGTTCGCACAGTCTTAGAAAAGTTTGCAGGGAATTATGTACAACCAGCTTGTATAGGCTTTTGCGTTTCGGGGTCTGGTTAAGGCTAGGGTTGTGGTCGCTGGAAGATGATCCATCTGTATCATCAGTGTCTTCTTCATGGAATAAATGAGCTAGGTTTAACTTTCTGAGGTATAAGGGCAAGTCCAACATTAAATCTGGCAGGTTGGCCCTTTGTGCGGGTATGAAAGTGTACCCTTTATTCAGGAGACTCAAATGTGCTTGAGAGAAAGACCTTTTAATAAGATTAAAAACTGCACTTGACAAAAGAATGTGATAACCTCCTGGTTGAGCTCCTGGTGGTCATTGGTCTCCCCAGATTCTGGAACCTGTTGAAACCTCTGCCCCTGCCTGTGCATCTCCCTCTACCCCTCATAGCCATGTCTCGCCTCGGCTTCTGATGTGAAATTATTGGGTTCCATCCGTCTTGACTGTAAAAAAATAATGCTGCAAGGCTGCGGCTTCATGAAAGGCTTCTGGTGTAGAAAGTGAAAAATTTTGAGGGAGGGGGTTGGGAGCAGCATACTGCGTGCCCTGAGCAGTGGCAGGTGAAGCAGACACAGGAGAATAAAAGTGGGGGTGCACAGCAGGAGGCCTGTTGTAAACTCTCCTGTTTTAATTATTAGAGTGAAAGCTGCTCCTTAAAGGGTATGCTGTTTTATTTTGGTACTGGTTATGGCCCGGATTAATTTCTGCCTCTTTCGGTGATACAGGGTATCCACCTGTTGAGTTAATCTGAGAGATTTAATCATAAATGTGCCTGAAACGTTGGAAATCCTGATGTTGCAAAACTGAGTTACGCATGTCTGTGATATCCTTATTTAAAGCTTCCAGTCTGGCTTGATTGTGTTTCATCAGGACTTTCAGAGACTGAATGCCAGCTTCATTATAAAGTTTCGTGAGCTCAGAATACAACGAAGAGTCATCTGTTGTTCTGTTAGGGAATTTATAGAATCTAAGTCCTTGCGGTATGATTCCCTTGGCCACGCATGTATCTAAATAGACGTTGTCGTGCTGAATATTTTTAAACCGAAATAATGCATGTTCCAGTTTGTAGATAAGACACTTTCAAGCATTTCCCTCATCAAATCCAGTGTTGAAGTTTAGTTCTGGGTAGTTGTTATGTTGTGTACCACCCTCCAGTGAAAACGGATTATTGCAGTCATTCATTTTAACAAAGTTCAAGATGATATTAGGCATTGGAGTGGGAGTTGGTGGTTGTGAAGAATTAACATTTCCTTCTCTCTGGTCATGCTGTGGAGATCTGTTGCTCTGTTGTAGATGTCCGTTGAAAGCAGTTTCGCATCGTATAATAATTATTGTGTGCGAGTGTTAGCGTCTTCAATTGACTGAAAAAGATTTGCTATATCCGTTGGTATAGTATGGGTGGTTAAATCAAATAGTAACTGGCTGCCTGAGCCTTGTTTCGCACTTCCTGCATCTTCCATGATAGCGTTCGGAAATAAAATACACACCAAGCAACTGAATAAACCAGTAGAAGAAACAATTGTATATACAAAAAAAACTTCTAAACTCAAAAAGCTAAAATGAAAGAACCACACGGACAGCGTAACTGGTATTGAGTGCTTTCGTACTGTATTGCTACATAGTACTTCTTCAGAATAAAACTGCAATAAGGAATCATGTCAATAAGTAAGAATACTGTAATTATATAGCAAAAGGTCCCACCCAAACCTGTTCAAACTACAGTGAAAATAAAGCAATAAAAGGCAAAGCAAGGCAGTTGTCATGGAAATCCAATAAAAGTGACCAATGACGTAAATATCAACAAAGCGAGGTGCAAACTGATATCTAGTTTCAATGTCTCTAAAAGCTAAAACAGCAATGTTAAAATGAAAGGTGTGAGCAGACTACAGTCTGCCCCAGTGCAAAGCACATTTAACATTTAAGTTCTCATTACATCCTGGGGGCATTTCGGCATTTAACTGAAACTGCCACTTTAATTCTCTTAACTTCTAGGAGGGAATCAGTATCTCCAAAGAAAGTTGGAACATGTTCCAGAACCATGAATTTAAATCCACTGAAATGTCTATATGAGATACTGTTTTTCCCTAAAGCATTCCCTGGGTCACCTATGCGTACTGAAGCCAAATGTTTCTTTATGCGATCTAAATGTCTCCTTGAAGTCTTGCCAACATAAAATGCCAGGCAAGAATCACACACTGCTGCATACACAACTGAAGTGGCATGGCAATAGTAAAACCTATTAAAAAAAGACTTTCCACTGACAATGATTAAAAAAATACCACTGGCCAACAAATATGTGTCTGCAAGAGATGCAGTTTCCACACGTGAACATGCCTTTGTTTTGTGCTGCACTTTGATTCGTGTGTAAAAGAAAGGGCAAGTCATTATTTTCCAATGAGAGTTGCAGTGTTTTTGTTTTTATATATGAAAAAATAGGAGAATGCCCTAAAGACCTTTGAAGGTCATTGTCCGTACAGATGATGTCCCAATGATTTGTGATCACTTGTCTGATTGCTTGCATATCTCTATATGGGTACACTGAAGCTGTGTGTTTTATTTTGCGGCTGAAGTGTGTTTTCTGCAAGTGTGATTCCATATTTCAGAACAGGCTTGAAATAGCAGTGTCATTCATCCTTCGCTTCCTGGTAAATGCTTTGGAGTAATAGTTCAGGGTAGTTTCTTTGCAGGAACATGCGGAAAAGCATTTCCAATTCCTTTTCAAACGTAGACCCTTCACTTACCAGCCTGGACAACCTAATGAATTGTCCTCGCAAAATGTTCTTCTTCATGAAGAATAAGTACTGGCTGCGGTAGTCCAAGAAATTAATTCTGTATGCATCCTTTCTAAATATGTTTGATTTAAGGGAATTAGTGTGGCAGTCCACTGTGATGAGTGAATCCAGAAAGGAAACTTCTGTTCCCCAGCCAGACAGTACAAAATCAAGGTAGGAGATACTGTCCAAGTGTTGTATAAAAATAGTAATTTCCTCTTTAGTGCCCTGCCACACAAAAAACAAATCATCTATGTATCTCCGATACAATTTTGCTTTGTTATAGAGCAGTAGGTGCACTAAAGTCTCCCTTTCTCATGTGCTCAAAATGAGGTTAGCAAATGCTGGTGCTAATTTGGTGCCCATAGCAACTCCTTTTATTTGTTTAAACACCTGTCAGTTAAAATGGAAAAAATTATTTCTCAGCACCCTATCTGTTAAAAAAACAGATTCCATGAATTCTGTTAGTCAACACACTCGTGTAAATATAGACAGAAACCTACGCAAGGCTGCAAGTCCAGATTTTTAAATATATATATATTGTTGCGTCTTTCGGCTTTTCCCGGTTAGGGGTCGCCACAGCGGAACTCCGGTCCGCTAATGATTGGTGGTTGATTTTTATGTGCCGAGTTACCAGCCCTGACGCACAGCCTTCAACGAAGGTACGCCCATTCACCCGTGTCTCCACGCAGAAGACGCTCTAGCTGAGAATCGAACTGGACAGCGTCTTACTGTGAGGTGACAACGCTAGATATATATATATATATATATATATATATATATATATATTTGTATGCTTGTAAATACATGTAAATATATAACTATTTTGTAAATAAGAGTTACTGTATATAAATAAAGGGCCCGTGCTCTTTTCGATAGGTGCTGTGAGATCTTTTACATCCTCCTGAGCTACAACAAACTCAGGCAGATGGGGCCTTAATTTAATGCCTCATCCATAGGACGGCACCCTGAGGAGTGCAGCATCATATGTCAGCAACATCTTGAACTATGTGACTGTGGCAATTGCCCACAGTTTGCTGATATACCACACTACCACCATGTTGTCTGGATGGAGAACACACCCTCAAGGAGAGAGAGTCTTGAAAGGCCTGCAATGTTAGGTGGACTGCCCTCATCTCCAAGACACTGATGTGAACAACTGCCTTCATAAGTGACCAAGAAGCTTGAACCATCTTTTTTTTAAAATACACCTCCACCTTACAAGGGAAGCGTCCATGGTTACTGTTGCCACTGGAGGTAGTGTGGAGAAAGGCTGACCATCTCAAATCAATGGGGAGGTCAACCACCAGCTGATATTGGTGAGAGACGAATCTGTGTATGCAGTGAGTGAGACATCACTCTACAGACAAGGTCCATTGTAAAACTCTCATGTAACAGCTTGCTAGAGGAACCAGTGTGATCGAAGAGGCCATTAAGCCTAGCAGCCTGTGAATAAGTCTTGCAGGAAGCGGTGGGTGGTGAAGAACCTGATAAGCTACTTGATGTAGAGATTATACTCTGGAATGTGGGAGCTTGGCTGTTTGACACATCACATCCAGATGGCATCCAATGAACAATACCTGTTGCGTTGGGGTTAACCAATTCTTTAACTGGTTGACTATAATTCCCAACTGTGGGACAAGACACAGCAAGAAGTCCCTGTGTTGAAACATTAAAACCCTAGTTAGGTCGATAAGGAGTCAATTGTCTAAATATGGGAACTCCTGGAATCCTGCAGTCTGAGATACTCTGCTACCACTGCCATGCATTTGGTAAACACTTAGGGTCTGTGGTGAGACCTAAGGGCAATGCCCTGAACTGAAAATGATTGGCTCCCAGCCAGAAGTGGAGAAATCTCTTGGACTACCTTTTATCATGACATAATAATAGGCATCTTGGAGATCTATCAAGCACATCCAGTTATCTCACAGAAGAGGTAGAATGGACTGAACTGTGGCCATATGGAACTTTGTCTGTTTCACAAACTGAGGTGGCTTAGGTCCAGAACTGGCCTGATGTCCCCTGTTTTCTTCGGAACTAAAAATAATCTGGAATAGATGCAGAATCCTGACTGGTCTGGGGGTACCTGCTGGAGGACTCTCTTTTTCTAACACCTTTTTTACTTCTGCTGCTGCAGACTCCATCTGACTTTGTGGTATGTTGGGAATTCTTCTCTTTTTCTGTGGAGGGGAAATGAAGGGAATGGTGTAACCTTTGGTGATCATCCTCAGCATACATGTATATGAGTGATGGCTTGCGAGGCTTAAGGGTGCAGGGATAAGTGGCCCGCTAATGCCATCAGAGTGCAATAGCCAGGCAACCCTTTAGGAGCACTGATAGGATTTCTTGGTGAAATGCCAGCAAATTTCTTGATTTTGTAGTCCACCTCTGCCTCTAGGGCAACATCCATCAGTGTTTCTCTCTCCTCTGCACTGGGGGCAGGGGGGTCTGTTCACAGCACCATCTTAGCTGAAACACTGAAATTTTTGAAACCCCATCTTCTTCCCCCCATTCTACTTTCTAGAAAAGGTTCTTTCAGGGGCTGGAGAAGTCTAATGGCAGACAGGGTCTTGCCTTCCTGCTTGCTCCTGGTGAGTGCTTCTTTGATCTGAAGAGAGTTGAACTATCAAAAGGAATGTTAATGAAGGATGTTGAAGTCTTCGCAAAGTCACATAATTGCATCCAGGCAAGCTGTCAAGATGGTGATGCTGACACCTGCTGCTCTTGCCTTACCATCAGCTGCACTGGAAAACAGATGCAGAGATACATTGGACATAGACTGTAGGGTAAGCAGCTGATGCTCCACTGATTTACCTGACAGGAACTTGGTCAGCTCCTTCATTAAGTCCCTCTGAAAGCATTTTATACAGGCAAGGTAGTTCAGCAATCTAAATGCAAAACTCACTGAAGCATATGTCCATTTCCCAAACCTGTCCAGTGCCCTGGACAGATGTACTCTCCTCCAAGAATTTCTTTTTTTGTGGCTATCACAACAACCATGGCATTTACCAGGGAACCCTTGCTCCTATGCATCTTATTCTGAGGAACTACCAAGATGTTGTCAGTCTTTAGTGGTATTGACTTCACCATGACAGGATCCTTCCATGTCCTCTTTGCCACTAGGTCTATGAGATCATGAGTGGGCAGCACCACCCAAGAGGTAGAACAGCCAACCCCGAAAGCCTCAAAAAACAGACTCCTCAAGAGAGGGTGTGTGTCAGTGGACAACCCCCACACAAACACACTGTTTCATAAACTCAATATCACCAAAGGAGACAGCTTCCAGAGGGGATTATAGGGACTTTTCACCCTCACTGAAGCCTGTGTCTTCAGTGAGTAACTCCAGAGAGGTGTTTAAGTGTCTCCTTTTACAAGTCTGTTTCCTAGGACCCTGTTTTGTTTGGGCTTATGGGGAAAGGTCAGAATCAGACTTGGAACTTGAATGGTGAGCATCCCCAAAGTTGAAGGAGGCTGACTGTCCCACACAATCAGGATGTATGGAGGAAGAAGAAGTATCCAATGGGGGGTTTGGATGGAGATGAGCATGGCAGAGGCACCTCTTAACTCAGTCTGGACAGAACCCTTTCAAAAGTCTCAAAAGACAAGGACACACTCGGAGCCAAAGAAGCACTCCTTTGATCTAAAAAGGAGACTGATGAAACACCTTCCACTCTGACCCTGCTCCAGCTCTGAGGCTGAGATTAGAGCAGCGGTATCAAGTGCTGAGGTACTGAGTGGAAAAGATGGATCTGAAAGCCCCCCCCCCCTTTTTTCTTGGGTTTTTCCTTCTCTTTTTCCTTAGAAAACCTAGAATTTACGGGTATTTTAGCCAGATAAGGAGATTGTGAAAATGAAGATGGTGCCAAAGCCCCCCCCCCCCTGCGCCAGGCAGGAAGCAGGCCCTTTAGGACTAACTTGTCCCTATGACCCTGAAGTACTCTTGCATCAAAAGAGGCAAGCACTTCACAGCCAGCATCCAGGTGTGCTACCCCCAGGCAACAGACACACAAAGAGTGAGGGTCCTGTGGTGGGATCCTGTGGCTGCAGGCTGAACACTTTTTGAATCTGTCACCTTATCCAAAATCATGGGAAAAATGGATGAAAGCATTGACTGACAAGAAAAATGAAGAGCTACAATAACACCCTATAATTCGGCCAAGGAAATAAGTGCTAGAAAAAAAGATAATAGCAATGAAGGTAATAATAATAATAATAATCATAATAATAATAATAATTCTGCTGAAGAAAGATCTACCACTTTTATTTATTTAATATTTGGGAAGGATTAAAAGTAAGACGGAGGCTGACTAGGGAAACTAGGTAAAGAAAATAGCTCAGAAAAAAGTCACTTATCTGTTAAGGTCAGAGGCCTTGAAGACCACATCCTTCTAGATCAAGCGGAAAACTGGGTAGAATTACTGAAAGAGGAGGAGTCAGAGCCCTGGATCCAAAGCTTTTGAAAGGCCACTGAGGTTGGATCCAGTAAGCAAAGGCTGAAATGAACAAAAACAGACATCAGATCTAGGAAGCAGAGGGCTGAATGCACACTCTTAATTCAGATGACACAAACATCTGCAAACTTAGCAGCTACAGAATGCAACAATTCTGTGCTGAAAGTTGGGCCTCAGAGGAAGAAATTCCAGCCATGACAGTGGGACCTCAGAGGAAGAAATTCCAGCCATTACCCACTGTAAAGCGTTCCCATGAAGAAAAATTCTACAGTTTCCAAAACTTGAGGTAGGGTGATACATCATAAGGCATTTACTTGACCTACATCAACTACTAACATCACAAGGAATAGAATACCACTGTTATATAAAGAAATGAGCAGAAATAACAAAGAATGTCTGCATTCAGTTCCAAATATCATGTTCTTATAACTCTTACTTAATGCTTCACAGAAGAGCAACACACAATAGAAAATAAGCTGGGTTGCATCTCTGAATAAGTCAATTACTCTGTAACATTCTAACGGCAGAAAAAAATAGTATTGTCTAAAGCTACTGCGGGGAGGTCTATGTCACAAATTGGAATCCTTGCATAAACTTTGACATTTTGCAATGTGTCAAGAAATTACTCTAAACAGACTGCAAAATGCATCAGGAAACTTGTAATCCATACAGTGCTTTGATTACACTCAGAATCTGGGAAAAAAGACAACTTTGTTAAGCACTTTTCTGGTGTAAGAAAGGTACTTAAGGAAGTTTTGTTAAATACATTTCAGAGTTGTTAAGCTCTAGTTCCATACAAGAGACTTAAAGATAAAGTGCACATTTTTTTAATACTTTATTTTTGCTGTAATTATACTCTCATCATGCAAATAGGGCTTTCCAATTCTAAAATATGCAGCATTTACTTTAGTTTGTATTCAGTTTTTTAAAAATTGTACTGTATGCTGAGCAACCGTCCAATTACTTCCCAACTCTGTGTCATCTGCCAGCACCTTCTGATGATGTAGTAAGGGAGAGCAGTGTGGATTTCGATACCACAAGGCACTGTTGAAGCACAGAAATAAAGGAAGTCTTGCTATGCCAGAAGAGGTATTAGGATTTTTCTACATTCTGTGTTACTCGAATCTCGTTACTTTTTCTAAGCATAGCCCAAACGTACCCAATTCTTAGAAGGGCATACGAGTCGGGGTGACATTCTCTGGTGCAGCATCTCCACCTGTATGTCAGAACTGGTACTGCTGTCAGAGAGCCAGATACAACTTAGAGGTGGAGCTACATGGGCGTATCTAGTGCAGAAACTCCATCTAGAGGGTGGCTTGGCCATCAGATCTGTAGTATTCTTATGCAATACAAGGGATGGAATTACAAGGCCACTAGTCCGCCAGGGAATTAAATCTATATTTGAAAATGGAACACTGCTAGCCATCCTCACAGGAGTTTGGTGAATGGGTCACACTATATCAGACTGTGCTTGTGCATGGTCCCAGTACAGCTCCACCTGTATATGGCATGTGGCACTGCAGGTAGTCTGGTAACCCACCAGGTACTGCCTGCAGTGCCTAGTTCCATACAGAGATTGAGCTTCAGCCTTGCAAAGAAGCCCATTCAGTTCAATGAATATATATTTTTTCCAGGACTAATAAAGTTGATGTATAATGAACAAAAATATACTTCAAATATTTTAATGTAGGCTATCTTTACAGTGATTCACATACCCCCGGTGTGCTTCCTAAGTGATCATCCCATGGTAAACAGCTACTTATTACAGTGTTATAACACTGTATGCCAAGTATCGTGCACTTTACTAAAAATATTATCCTGTTTCATTTCTTGGTTGTTACTGTTTACTTGAATTAAGCATTTAGTCACTGATTTACTGTCTAACTGCCTGAGTGACTGATTAATTGTGTAGTGAAACTTGCAGCAGACTACAGGAAACATGGCTACCCCACTTCAAGCTGTTTACCCCCTTACTCATCATCAAAATGCAGGACCGCATGACTCAGAATTAGGAAGTACCTGACAGCTTCTCAGCATACAGGAAATACAAGCACAAGTTTATTAAAGTTAATATAGTTCTACTAAAAATGTAAGGTAAAAACATATTTTAGAATCATGAAGCACACTTTACACAAGACCATAATTACTGCAAAAAGAAACTGTAAGTAAAACATCTTTGCACTGTATCTCTAACAAAGGCCAATGTTGGGCAGCACGGAATACTGGAGAGTAGCTAAAACAGTTTTACATGCTGCAAAACACTCCTACAAGAAAATGTGCAGCAGAGTAAAGTGGGATAGCGTTTAAAGATGCCTACGAGGGACACTCTTTCTGCCTTCTGTACATGTGGCAGCACTAAAAGTTTTATTGCTTTCAAAACTGTAAAACATTTCATACTCATGCACTTTTTTGTAAATAATGGAGCAGATAAAGCTCCATGCACTACAAAATTTGTGGTCAAGTCTTTCTGATGACCTCATTTGTTATGTACTCTTGATGGCACTGTCAATAATCAGTGAGCTTCACTCTCAAGATTAACGTAACATCAATGTCTCAAACACAACTATTTTGTTATAACTGGAGACCTAATCACAATTCTCTACGTACTGTTTTTGGCTATTTAAAGGTAATAACAGAAAGGTTATTTTTCACATATTTTCCTGCATTTGGAGTGTTAGGGTGGCAGTGGTACAGCAATATGGGTTTTCACGTGTTTATAAATATGGGTTTCAACGTCAGTTAATTAATCTGCCAAGTTATTACACTGTACATTAGACATGCCCCATGAGGTGGCAGTGGGCAGCTATGTAAGATACTTATTACAGCACTGGGGTTACAGGACAGCTGTATGAAAAGGGGATTATTTAAATTCCCTTTCAATGCACTCTGTCAAAATGGACCACTGCAGACAAATAGTATAACTCAATTCTCAGATAACCATTTCACTTATTCTTTTCCTCCACTGTAAGAAAGCCATCTTGAAACTGATTAAGCACTGCAGGCACAGCTCCTGTAATAAGGAATCTGGGAAAGCCCAGCCAGAGCATAAAATGTGTGCAATTTTCCAATCACCTCTTTTTCAGGAAAAAAATGTCAGGGAATTGTGCAAATTTTGGATATGAGAAATCCTATTTTGTATAAATGATAAACAATCAAAATTCTAGCTCTTTGAGTATATATCAGGCAAACAGTAAAACGAATGTTATCCAGAGACCAGGTGGCATCCTCAAAGCAGATTTACAAACCATTAGGGAATGCTGCACCATCTGTGCAATGGTAAACACAAGACTTTTCACTAGATGAAGAATAGCTGTGTTTTCATGTGTTCTTTTTTTCTGATGAATGAACAATATAAGCACTGGTAATGAAAATCCAAGAAGGGTTAAATATACATGCTTAACAGAAGAAACAAATGGAAAAGTATACAACACTATTACAAAATCCTCAAAGATCTGGTGTCAACACATAAACCCTATGCAATTAAAACTATCTTTACAAAGTCAGCACGTTAATACTTACATTAAGAGCTGTGATACATGTATTAAAAGCTCTGAGTAGTATTATATAAACTGGTGGGGTAAGTGTCATAACAAAATCCAAGTACAGCTAGGACACAAAACTACAAAGTCAATGGCTCAAAAACACAGCCCCCTGCATGCGCACGCGCACACACACACGCACACACGCACACACGCACACACATAATACTCTGATACATTGCAATGCTGTCAAGAATCCCATCAAAACCTGCTCTCACCCCAGAAGATATATCTAGGAAATTAATTAATTTGCTTCTGTTGAAAAGGCTGTCATTCTGGCAAGGCCCATTTTCAGTGAAAGGCCAAGGAGAAAACTTTCATGGATTCTGGTAAAAAAAAAATACAACATAACATAGAAATAGAAAGAAACCACCAAAGCAAATAACTTACCAAGATTACAAATAAACCACAATAACAGAAAAACTCTCAACAAGAATAATGGTTTGCAATAAAAATAAATTAACTTCAAGTCCAGAAATACATAAAAAGAGTAGACTTTACAAAAAAGGAAACAGTTGTCACCTCCATTATATAGGTTCATAGGTAGGTACTACGCTATTGGCCCTAGGGCCTATATAAGCCTAGCCAAAAAGGTACCCTAGCTTTTGCCACCCAAGAAAATTATTTTCCTGAGCCCCTGTCAAGCACAGCCACAGAAATGATTCCCGAGGTGAATTCTTGAAAAGTACTAATGAGGAGCTTTGTCCGATATAGATAGGTAGTTTGTTCCAAAGTATGGGAAGGCTCTGGGACAGGAATCTATCCTTCCAGCATGTTCTGTTTATTGTGGTGAAGAGGTTTAGGTCCCTACAGCATGTAGCTCGGAGGGACTGGGATTTCTTTAAGTGGAGCATGTCCAACAGCTCTGGGTTTGGCATAGCTTTGTATGTTAGACAGAGATCGCCTCTGAGTAAGCGATATGAGACGGAGTAAAGCTGGAGTTTTTTTAGATGGTCTGCGTAGGGCATCTGTTTGAGGCCAGTAATCCTCTTTGTGAGGTATTTCTGTGGCCTTTCCAGTTGTTGTAGATGTCCTGTGAGGTACATACCAAAAGGGGCGTTGTACTCTATAATGAGTCTACTGAGTGACAAGTAGAGGGGAACAATGACCTCTTTTTTCCTGGATGAGAAACCTTTTGTGATGAGGTGTGTCACGTAGAAGGATTTCCTGACTACTGTAGCGATGTGATTATCAAAGGAGTGACTACTGTCCACCTGTGTCCCAAGGTCTCTTATCACACTTTCGGTGTTAAATAGACTACCGCCTATGTGGTAGTTCATGGGTACAGAGTTTTTACCAAAAGGGATGACAATGCCTTTTTTGGCATTGAGCTTGAGGCCATAGCTTTGACACCAGGCAGCTGTCTTAGTGAGGCGCTTTTGCAGAATGTCCACATCGTTAGGAGTTCCGGTTATGGCTCCTAGTTTGCAGTCATCTGCGAACTTTGTTTGCCTAAGACCTTCTGTGTTAGCCTGTACTTCTGAGAAGTAGATAAACAGGAGAGGACCCAAGACTAAAACCTGTGGTACTCCACTTGTCACTGGTCTGAAGTCGGATTTGGAGTCTGCTACTTTCACAGTGTAGGTTCTGACAGTGAGCCAGTTGGCAACCCATCTTGTGACATAGGGATTTATACCTAGGTTAGTGAGTTTATCTATAATTCCAGAGTGGGGGATGGTGTCGAAAGCCTTGGTGAGATCAAGACAGGCTGTGTGAACCACCTTACCCTCATCTACGGCTTTGGTGACCGCTTCACAGAAGTCTGTCAGGTTTAGGAGACATGATCTGCCTTTTACAAACCCAAACTGGGTGGGGTCCAGAGTCTGGAGATTACCAATGTCATTGTTTATAAGTTCCACGATGATATATTCCATAGCCTTGCAGACCAGGCTTGTCAGGCTAATGGGGCGGTAGTTCCCAGGGTCCGTCGTGGCTTCCCCTTTGTGGATTGGGATAACCGTCGCTGTGCGCCATTCAGTGGGCACAAAGCCTGAGGTGAGGCTATGACTGAACATGGTACTTAGGTGGAGTGCCAGTTTGTTCTGTAGTTCATGTAGAACACAACCTGGGATGTTGTCCGGTCTCATGGATGCTGTGTTCTTGGCTTTGGAGAGTGTGGTTTTTACCTGTGCAGCTGTAATTACAGGAACTTTGCATTCTTCCGGTATAGAGATGGGCCCTTTAGGGGGTGAGAGGGGGGTAAAGTTAGCACTGAACCTATCTGCCAAGATGTTGGCAATATCAGTTGGTTCTGTATATTTAGTGTCATTGCGCTGTAACTCAGAGCAGATCTGAGTGTTGCCATTGAGATTCTTGACATAGCTATAGGATGCTTTGTGGTTGTCTTTAGAATCAGTGGCAATTTTGTTTTCATAACTAGCTTTGGAGGATTTTATGAGGGATCTCAGCTTTTTGCTGAGGCTGACCAGGGAGTTCCTCCAATCATGGGATTTTACTCTTTTTTACAACAGTTTCTTTCTTCTGTTGTAGAGTTTGTTTATGGCAGGGGACCACAAGATTGGCTTCCTTTTTTTGAAGGATAGCAGCTTGGTTCTATTAGGGATTGCATGGTCCATGCACTTATGCAAGTGCTTATAAAGTACATTTTTGTAGCATTCAGCAGTCGTACCTCTATTGTCCATCTGCATGGGTGTCGTGAAGTTTGCCACTTCTGTCTTAAGAAGCGTGAAGTTGGTTTTGGAGAAATCTTTTACGGTGGTTTCCCTAATGGGGGGTGGGGGCGCGATGTGGATGTCTAGGATGATTAGCTTGTGGTCGGATCTGACCAACGAGGAATTGGCCTCTTGTGTGGAACACCGGTTGCCCATGTTGGTAAAGACCAGGTCTAGGATATTGCTGCCCTGGTGGGGGCGTGGATAAGTTGATCCAAGGCATTGGAATTTATGAATTCCAGAAAACGTTGAGCAAAAGTGTTGGTACATGAGTAGTTTTCCCAGTTAATGGTGGGGTAGTTGAAATCGCCCATTATTAGGGTGTTAGGTTGTACCCTAATATTTTCCAGTGCATCAAGAAATTAGGAGTGGAAATCCGGGAGCATGGTGAGGGATCTGTAGTAAGCTACAATTTGGATAGTGGTCTTGCCCTGAGTTAATTGCACTTGGATAATCTCGGATACATTATGCTGAGCAACTAGCCTGGAGGTGTGGATATCCTTAATGAATATGGACACGCCTCTGCCTTTAGTGTTTCAGTCCAGGTTAGGTGGCGAAAAGGTGTGGTATGAATTATAGCCTGGTAATGCAGGGGTGCTCTCTGGAGTCTTGAACCAGGTCTCTGTCACTGCACAGAAGTCGATGTTCTCCATTTTAAGGAGTGTCTCGGGTGAGTGCATTTTGAGGTTTAGTCTTCCAGCAATGAGTAGCTTTACCTTCGGATTTTGCTTGCTTGCACCTGTTACGGTGATGAGTTTGTCATTTGAACCTTGCCTAAAAAAGCAACTATAGGGGTGGCAAGAGCCTTAGCCAGTATCCGGAATCCCAAGGGCAACAGGTACAGGCCATCTCTGGCAAAGCATCATGGTCTGTCGATCATGTCATCCCAGGCAGACAGATACTGGATACCCTTAGAATGACAACAGTAGCTTAGCCAATTGTTGAAGTCAATCATTTTGTCTT
Organism: Protopterus annectens; assembly: GCF_019279795.1. NCBI lineage: Eukaryota > Metazoa > Chordata > Ceratodontiformes > Protopteridae > Protopterus > Protopterus annectens. The sequence goes on from NC_056739.1 coordinate 1,546,866,521, forward strand.
TGTACTGTGGTATCATTCTGGGTGATGGCAGGATGCTACTCAGGGCTAGGGTCATACCTGACTGGGCTACAAGATCGGACAGCTCCTTCATGTCTCTTTTCATGTAGTCCAAGGAGGTATGTCTCAGGTCATTCACACTGACATGGACAATGACAGAGTCATATTTGTACTTCTTGTGGAGTGACCTGAGTGCATGCGTTATGTGGTGGATCCTGGCACCCCACAGGCAGCTGACAGTAACTTTCTCCTTGTTTAGCCTGGTGAGTGGAACATCAGTGTGCCTGGACTATAGAGTCACCTATAACTAGAGTGTTGGGTACGTTGATATGCCTTATGGGCTGTGGTTGAGTGGCACACTGAGTTTGTGAGCTATGTGTCATTTGAGTTGTGTTGGGGGGTGGAGGTTGCTTGTGTTTCTGCTTTGGAGGTCCCTGTTGCTTGGGCAGATTTTTATTGAGAGCCTCCGCAAATGTAGGTGTGTGTTTTGTGTTTCTATGTGTGTGTTTTGGTGGTGTAGGTTTTGAGGGACTATGTGATGAGTGTGGTGTGGTGCAAGTGTTTACCCTCTCCTCTTGACTGTCTAGTCCAGTCTTGGGTGAAGAGAGCTTTGCTTCCAGTTTGGCTATATAACTGCATCTCTCACAGGCTGTAGTGTTGGGTGGTAGGAGGAGAGGGTTGACTGTGTACATGAGGCAATTGTTGGGTTGCCCCAAGATGCCCAGATTCATCAGGTAGACAGGAGAAAAAGTACAGTTTTGTACCTACCATAAATGTAGATGTCCGATAGATATGCAACTGCAGTCATAACATATGGGTTGTCCTGCCCCAGGCAGCCCTCGGTTGGCCGGATTCCAAAGTCTGGGTCCGACGTTGGCTGATGTCGCATTCCTCTCTGACGTCAGGGCGGCTGGAGTACATAAGCATCAGCCGACGCCATTTTCTTCAGTGTTTCTTGCCCCAGATGCCAGGTGCCCTCCAAGGAAGGCTGTAACCAAATTGGAAGACAAAAACAGGATTCCAGACAAATAAATGAGCAATAAACAGATACACCATAACAGATATCCCCAGCTAAGAGAAACAGGGATAGGAGTGGACCCTAGGCATAGAGGGGTATGGAGGGAGGGAAAATCCGACTGCAGTTGCATATCTATCAGACATCTACATTTATGGTAGGTACAAAACTGTACTATGTCCTTCAAGAATGCAACTGCAGTCATAACATATGGGTAGAATACCATAGCTTAGCTGGGGGAGGAGGAATGCTCTAGGAAAAGGATGGTGTGGCAATCAAACCCTGCAGGACTGCCGAAGCAAAGCCTGCTCTAGATCTGGAGTATAGAGGGAGATTGTAGTGTTTGGAGAATGTATGCACGGAGCTCCATGTAGCAGCTTCTAGAATGTCCTTAGTAAGTACCCCTCTTAAGAATGCTGTAGAGGTGGCTGTAGCTCTGGTGGAATGAGGACTGACATTGGCTGGAACAGTCTTTCCATGAAAGGAATAACAGAATCTGATGCAAAGTCCAATCTATTTTGAAATAGTCTGTTTTGAAATTGCTTTTCCTTGGACTGCAGGGGCGTAAGCTACAAAAAGTTGTTCAGACTTCCTACTGGTCTTGGTTCTGTCCAGGTAGTATCGAAGTTGTCTGTGAATGTCCAAGGTATGTAACAATCTTTCCCCCTTATTCTCAGGATTGGGGAAGAAAGCAGGCAGATGAATAGCTTGATTTAAAGAAACCCTAGATACCACCTTTGGCATAAAAGTAGGGTTGGTCCTTAATGAAACTCTGTCTCTGTGGAAAATTATGAACGGTGGTATTGCCATTAGGGCCTGTAGTTCCGAAACCCTTCTTGCTGAAGTAATAGCCAACAGGAAAGCTGTCTTCCATGAGAGAAATTGCAAGTCAACTGAAGCTGCTGGCTGAAAAGGAGGTAGAGTCAGTTTTTCTAGGACAAAATTGAGGTCCCAGGCTGGCACTGGGGCCTTTCTTGGTGGCTTAATGTTCTTGATTCCCCTGAGGAATTGCCTTAGCAAAGGATGTGAAAAGACAGGCGGATCAGTGTTATATCTAGCTGAAATAGCTGATGCATGTATCTTTATGGAAGAATATGAGAGGCCATTCTTTAGCATATCTGCCAAATATTCCAAGATGAGTGGGATGTTTAACAATGATGCATCATGTCCCTTGCTGGTATTCCAAATGCTGAATCTCTTCCATTTTGCTAAGTAAACCTTTCTGGTGGATGGTCTTCGAGCCTCTGTTAGTATCCGCTGAACTTCCTTGGAGAGAGATAGGTTGAGGTTATTCATGGGATCTCCCAGGCTGTTAGCTGCAGTGTCTGAAAGTTTGGATGCACTGTTCTGAAGTTGTGTTGAGTCAAAAGTAGAGGCCATTGGGGAAGGGCCCACTTCCTGGTGTGACAGATGCTCCGCAGTAGTGGATACCAGTGTTGTCTTGGCCAGTCCGGAGTTATTAGGATCCCCCTGGGTCTCTCTGCTTTGATTTTTAGTAATACTGAGGTCATCAGTGGCAGAGGTGGGAATGCATAGATTTTTAGGAGATTCCAGTTGAATGAGAGAGCATCTATATTCCAAGCTTGTGGATGGTATGTCCTTGAGCAGAATGTTGGTAGATGATGGTTGAGGTGAGAGGCAAATAGATCTACTTCTGGCCTGCCCCATGTCGAAGTGAGCTGTGTGAAGATCTTCGGATGTAACCTCCACTCGTGTGGATCTGTGAAAATCCTGCTTAGGCTGTCCGCCAGCACATTGTCTTTGCCTGGAACAAACTGGGATTGTAACTGAATGTTTAGGCTCAGTGATTTTTCCCAAAGATGCATTGTCAGTCTGCAAAGGGGGTAAGAATGGGTGCCCCCTTGCTTGTTTATATACCACATCACAGTGGTGTTGTCTGTCCGTATCAGTAAATGTCCTTGTTGAAGTTGGTGTTGAAAGGCCTCGATGGTATGCATTACTGCCAGCATTTCCTTTTGGTTTATATGCAGATGTGTTTCCTTTGGAGACCATTGTCCTTGTATACACCTGCCTTCCATGTGCGCCCCCCCATCCAAGGTCTGAGGCGTCTGTGGTCATGGTCTGTGTTATCTGTGGTTTTTTGAATGACATACCTGTGTTTGATTGGCTCACCGAGGCCCACCATAGGAATTCCTTTTGTAGGCATGGAATGAGCGGTATGGTTGTCTCCAAGTTGTTGCTGTGCTGAGACCAAAGGCTTTTTAGGTACCATTGAAGCTTTCTCATGTGTAGTCTTGCTAATGGGACCAGGAGAATGCAGAATGCCATGTAACCCAGGGCCTGTAGGAATCTCCTTGCAGTCATCTGGGTAAGTTTTGCTAAACCTTTGAAGTAATGAGTTAACTTCTCTTGCTTGTCTTCTGTTAGGTAAGCCATTTGAGAGGCTGTGTCTAATTTGGCTCCTAAGAAGATTATTTGCTGGGATGGCTGAAGTCTTGACTTTTGGAAGTTGACTGTGTATCCCAGAGCTTGAAGTAATTGTATGACATAGTCCAAGTTTTTTGTCAACATCAATTTGTCGTCCGCTTGTATGAGGCAGTCGTCCAGGTACGGGTAAATTTGGATCCCCTGGAGCCTGCAATGAGCAATTACTGAAGCCAGGCATTTTGTGAATACTCTGGGCAGTAGATAAGCCAAATGTCAATGCTGAGAATTGATAATGCTCTGGCCCTGCAAGAAATCTGAGGTATCTTCTGCAGCTGTGTCTGATAGGGACATGCAGGTATGCCTCCTTGAGGTCCAGAGTAATCAGCCAAGACCCCTTGCCCAGCATGGGAAGGAGCTGCTGTAGAGTCAGCATTTTGAACTTTGGTACTATGAGAAAGGTGTTTAATGCGGACAAATCCAGTATTGGTCTCCATTGAGATTCTTTTCTTGGAACAAGGAACAGTCTTGAGTAAAACCCCTGGCCTTGTTCTTGTTGTGGAACTCTTTCTATTGCTTTCATCCGAGTCAGCAGAGAGATTTGCTTGATAGCCTCTGCCCTCTGGTTTTGTGGTAGGTTTGGCATGCCTTGTTTTCTTGGTAAGGTATGAAAATGGAACCTGTAACCTCAGTCTATAATATCCAAAATCCATTTGTCCTTTGTCAGTCTGTGCCAATTTTCTGCAAACAGAGATAATTTCCCGCCCAAGGGAGCTTCTACTTGTTCCCTGGTAGGCGGAAGTAGAGGAAAGTCATTGAGATTGTGGCTGTGGGGCAGGTGAAACCCTGTGTCACTTCTTTGGTTTCCTGGCTGCCACTGTCGTCCCCTGTAAGGACCTCTGTATTGTCCTCTTCCTCGGCCACGTCTGTTTCTACCCCTTTGAAACTTTTCAGGATTAGGAAAGGACCAGTTTTTTGAAGGCCAATTCCTACTGAATCTGGGGGGTTGAACCTGGAGGAAATCTTTCACCGTCTGAACTGATTTTGCTTTTTCCTCGATGGACTTTAACACATCCTTAGCATTAGCACCAAAAAGCTTGTTCTTTTCCAAAGGTGCATCCAGGAGGTTGATCTTTTAACCATGCATGTCTACGAATGACTGCCCCTGTCATAGCTGCCCTACATGAAGCTTCCAGTGCATCATATCCACACTGCAGGAAGTGATTGCTTACTTGCTGAGAGTTATGTACAGCTTCCTGCAAAGCCTTCCTGTCTAAAGGATCAGGAGAGGCCAATGTTTTCTGTAAATCTTCTAACAGGAAATCCTGATATTGTAACATATGAAAAAGGCAATTCAAAGCTCTCATAGATAAGGTAGTGGAAGTGTAAACTTTTTTACCCCATCTCTCTAATGACCTAGCTTCCCTGTTGGAGGGCAAGGGATTTTTAGAGGTGGAAGCTGAAACTCCTTTAGGCCCCTGAGAAATAGTTTCCAAATCAGCAGTATGGGCCCTGAATAAATGGGAATGTGTTTCTGGGACCCTGTAATACCTGTCTGGCTTGGCTGGAGCAGGAGGAAGAGAGTCAGGGGTAACACTAGAGTCAGAATATAAATCATCCAAAACATCAAGCACAGGAGGAATAGCTAAGGGCCTGTGCTGGGGCTTTTAAGGAAAGTCCGAGCTTTCTGGAATCAGAATATTCCTGGCCTTGCCACTTGAAATGTTCCCTCATGGTATGCAGAACTTCCCCAAAAGAAATATCCTCAGGAGGGAGGCCGAGGATGGAATCCTCTGCATCCGAGTCCTCATAGGTCTGGAAGAGCTCTTCCTGGCCATCAGAGTGGACAGAGTCCTCAGAATCTTCATCTGACGGAATAGGGTCAGAGGGTTCAACCCGGGGCCTTTTATCAGAAGGAGGCTGGGATCCTCTCTCAGGATGGGCCTGTGAACCTCTAATCATAGAAATTAAGTCAGCAGCCATAGTCATAATTTGTGTCTCTGGAGTAGGCTGAGGTAAGGCTTTAGTAGTAAGATGCTTTGTTTTGTTGGCTGCCTTAGCCCTAGTGTAGGCCTTAATAGACATGGCCATAGGAGGCCTGGCAGCTCCACGTGCAGGAGTGACCTTGTCTACAGCAATGGTCTCAGGCATTTCCTCGGTTTCGGTATCCGTAGGAAAATCAATAACTGGCGTCGGAGTGATATTCGGAATCGGAGTCGTTGGTAATGCGGAGTCTTCGGTTCGGAGCGGTGGAGAAACCGTCTCAGAAGGAACCAGAGCACTCGCGGTAGGTTTTGGTGTGGAGTCGGTGGTAGACGCGGGCCGAGGATGTCGGTCCCGGTCCTTTCGTTTCTTGGGAGTATGCGATGTCGGAAGTTCCGACGGCATTGTGTAAGCAAATTTTTCGCCGAAGAAATCTTCAGCGAACTCCGCCCGGCGCCTGAGAGTGCGCTTGTTGAAGCGAGCACAGGCTACACAGGCCGAGACGTCGTGGTCTGGGCCAAGGCAAGGAAGACAGTAAGAGTGGAAATCCTCATGAGGTATTTGTTTACCACAAGAAAGACAATTGTTAACTTTTTCAGTAATTTCTGACATCGGCTGAGGCAAGAAAAGGTCCCCAACGGGGTACTTAGCTTTTTTGATGACTTCGGAATCGAAGAATACAGGAGCTGACCGACCGGCACTTGCAAACTGCTTCTGCTTCGGGCACCGCGCGGCAAGAAAGACTGAAGAAAATGGTGTCGGCTGATGCTTATGTACTCCAGCCGCCCTGACGTCGGAGAGAAATGCGACATCAGCCGACGTCGGACCCAGACTTTGGAATCTGGCCGACCGAGGGCTGCCTGAGGCAGGACAACCCATATGTTATGACTGCAGTTGCATTCTTGAAGGACATCACTGGGAGCTGACCCTTAGACATGCCTGGATAGGTGCTTATTTATTAAGTACTAAAATCTGTTTTCCTCTAGACAAGTGAGGAAAGTTGAGTGCTGTAGTCATTTGTAGCTTATTTAGTGCTTACAATGAGTTCTGAACAAGTGCTGAGCTCAAAGAAACAGATTTGAGTGCTAAAACTAAATAAAACTGGCTAGTTCTAAGGGAAAATTTGAAAAGCAGACTTTATGGAGCCAGGAATAGTTTAACCCTAACTAAGCGGCGGGGGCTCGGAAGCTTACAAACAGTCCTGGATACAGCACATCTGTATCTGGACTACACTACTTACAGGAAAGGCAAGAAACAAGCTTAGAATTTTTATTTATTTATTTTTTGTAAAGTGGAAAGGGAGTAAAAGAGGAGCAGAAGATAACTCAAGGTTAAGAACTAAGTGGGTTGGCCTTCAAATGTTCTCCCTGTATTAGGTAGAATGAGGTAATGACACTAAAAGTACAGTTTTGTACCTACCATAAATATAGATGTTCGAGTGCTAATACAGCTGCAGTCTAAAAAGATGGGTTCTCCTGCCGTCAGGCGGGTCCTCAGTCGGCCGAATTCCAAAGTCTAGGTCCGGTGTCGGTTGTCGTCGCTTCTTCCCTGACGTCAGTGCGACAGGGGTATAAAAGAACCAGCCGACACCATTTTCTTCAGTTTTTCTTGCCCCAGATGTCAGGTGCCCCAGAAGGAAGGCAATACATAAAATTATGTAATAATGAAATGCAATATAATAAAAAAACAGTAGTTGCAAGCAAATACACCATAAAAGAATACCCCTAGAGGGGAAGGAGGAGGAAACCTGGACTGCAGCTGTATTAGCACTCGAACATCTACATTTATGGTAGGTACAAAACTGTACTATGTTCATCGTGCATACAGCTGCAGTCATAACAGATGGGTAGAATCCCGAAGCTAAGAAAGGGGTGATAGGCACTAGGTGGAACTAGGAGGAGCCAAAATGCCCTGCAAGACTGCAGTGGCAAAGCCTGCTCTAGATTTGGAGTATAATGGTAGGTTGTAGTGATTGGAGAAGGTATGCACAGAACTCCAAGTGGCTGCTTCCAAAATATCCTTGGTAGGAACTCCTCTGAGGAAGGCTGCAGAGGTGGGCTGTGGCCCTGGTGGAATGAGTTCTAATGCCTGTAGGTACAGTTTTGCCATGAAAGGAATACCAAAAGCGTATGCAGTGGGCTATCCATTTTGAGATTGTCTGTTTGGAAATTGGCTTTCCTTGAGCTCCTACCGCATAGGCCACAAAGAGCTGTTCTGATTTTCTGAAAGGTTTTGTTCTGTCCAAATAATAACGCAGTTGCCTGTGGATGTCCAAGGAATGTAGTAATCTCTCCCCTTTGTTTTGAGGATTAGGATAATAAGTAGGTAAATGTATGGCCTGATTTAAAGCTACCCTGGATACCACTTTAGGCATAAAGGACGGGTTGGTTCGTAAGGAAACTCTGTCCTGATGGAAGATGATAAATGGCTGGACAGCCATGAGAGCCTGTAGTTCTGAAACTCTACGAGCTGAAGTGATAGCCAGAAGGAAAGCTGTTTTCCAGGACAAATATTGCAAATCTGATGAGGCAGCTGGCTCAAAAGGAGGCAAAGTCAGTTTTTCCAGAATGAAATTAAGATCCCAAGCAGGTATTGGTTGTTTCCTTGGCGGTCTTAAATTCTTAGCCCCTCTGAGGAACTGTCTTAATAGAGGGTGAGAGAATAAAGGTGGATTAGTGTTGTATTCTGCAGAAATGGCTGAGGCATGGATTTTGATGGAGGAGAACGAAAGTCCACTGCTTAGCAGTTCAGCCAAATATTGTAGTATTTGAGGTAAATTCAGTTTTCCAGGGTTCTGGCCCTTTTTCTCATTCCAGACACAAAAACGTTTCCATTTTGCGGAGTAAGCTTTTCTAGTTAATGGCCTTCTGGCCTCCAAAATGACATCCTGCACCTCCTTGGAAAGTAGGGCCTGCTGTGATGATAAGGAATCTTCCATGTGGCTAGATTGAGTGTTTTTAACTGACTGTGAAGAGTTTTGAAGCTGTGCTGAGTCAGAAGAAGAGGCATTAGAGGCAGGGTCCATGGTGGGGAATGTGTCAGGCTCCTCAGGAGTGGGTACCAGTGTTGCCTTGGCCAGTCCGGAGCAATGAGGATCATCTTTGGTCTGTCTGCTCTGGTCTTCAATAGGACTTTGGGCAGCAGAGGAAGAGGCGGGAAGGCATAAACTGTCATTGATGTCCAACTGAAAGAGAGAGCGTCCACTCTCCAGGCCTTTGGATGGAAGATCCTTGAGCAGAATTTTGTCAATTGATGATTTTTGTGGGAGGCAAAGAGATCTATGTCTGGCCTTCCCCATTCTTGGATTATTTCTGTAAAAACTTTTGGATGCAACTTCCATTTGTGTGGATCTGTCATATTCCTGCTTAGGTTGTCTGCCAGCGTGTTTTCCTTGCCTGGCAAGTACTGTGCTTGTAGTTCCATTTGTAAGTCCATGGCCATGTTCCAAAGTGACATGGCCAGTCTGCATAGGGGATAAGAATGTGTTCCTCCCTGCTTGTTTATGTACCACATAACTGTGGTGTTGTCTGTTCTTATCAATAGCTGACCTGGTTGTAGAAGGTCCTTGAAAGCTATAATAGCATTTATTACTGCTAGCATTTCTTTTTGATTGATGTGAAGGTGCTTTTCTTTTTGGGACCATTTGCCCTGAATGCACTGATCTGTCATGTGCGCCCCCCAGGCGTAGTCCGAGGCATCTGTTGTGATGACTTGATTTGCTTGAGGCTTGCTGAATGGAAGACCTGTGTTTGTTTGACATGCTTGAGCCCACCACAGAAATTCCTTTTGCAGACATGAAATTAGTGGTATTATTGTTTCCAAACTGTGGCTGTGTTGAGACCATATGTTTTTTAAGGTACCATTGTAGTTTTCTCATATGCAGCTTTGCACATGGGATTAGTAAGATGCAAGATGCCATGAATCCCAGAGCCTGCAGGATTTTCCTTGCAGTCAGCCTGGTGCAATTTGCCAGTGTTCTGAAATATTGAATTAGTTGCCCCTGCTTCTCTGGCATGAGGTAGGCCATCTGGGTGTTTGTGTCCAAATTGGCACCCAGGAAAATTATCTTCCGAGAGGGTATTAACCTTGATTTCTCTTTGTTGACTGTGTATCCCAGAGAGTTTAATAACATTATTACATAAGCCAGATGTTACAGAAGAATGTGCTTGCTGTCCGCTTCGATCAGGCAGTCGTCCAAATAAGGGTATATTTGTATCCCTTGAAGTCTGCAGTAGGCAATTACTGATGCCAGGCATTTCGTGAATACTCTGGGCAGTAGATAAGCCAAAGGGCAATGCAGAGAATTGATAATGGGTTGAACCTGCAAGAAATCTGAGGTATCTTCTGCAATTTTGTCTGATTGGGACATGCAGGTATGCCTCCTTGAGGTCCAACGTTACCAGCCAAGACTGCTTGCCCAGCATGGGAAGAAGTTGCTGTAGAGTGAGCATCTTGAATTTTGGTACGAGTAGGAATGTGTTTAGGATGGAAAGATCCAAAATAGGTCTCCAATCTTTTCCCTTCCTTGGCAACAGAAATAGCCTGGAATAAAAACTTTGACCTTGTTCGTGTGTAGGTACCTCTTGAATAGCTTTCATGTTTATAAGATCTGAAATTTGCTTTTGTGCCTCTGCCCTTTGATTGTGTGGCAGGTTTGGCATGCCTCTCATTTTTGGAAGGGTATGAAAATGGAATTTGTAGCCTCTGTTTATAATGTCCAGGATCCATTTGTCCTTTGTGACAACATGACAATTTTTTGAGAATAGTGCCAGCTTTCCTCCTAAGGCGGCTGTCATTTGAGACCTGGTTGGCATGCAAAGGGGAAAGTCATTGGGTTTGCTTTCTGAAAGATTGCGAGTTGTCCTCACCACCTCTTTGTGTAGGAGCTTGCCATTGTCTGCCTCTATACGATCCTTGGGATTGTCCTCTGCCCCTCGGGTGCCTGTATCTGCCTCTTTGGGGTCTGTCTGTGGCAGGAAAGGACCAGTTTTTGGAAGGCCAATTTCTACTAAAACGTGGAGGTTGAACCTGCAGAAATTCTTTCACAGTTTGCATTGATTTAGCCTTTTCCTCCATTTTCCTTAATACTTCCTCAGCATTTGCCCCAAATAGTACATCCTTTTGAAGAGGGGCGTCTAGTAGTTTAGCTTTGACATGATCAGGCAAGGCTTGTTCCTTGAGCCAGGCATGCCGACGTATGACTGAGCCTGTAACAGCAGCTCTACATGAGGCCTCTAGAGCATCAAAACCACATTGTAAGGTATGTTTACCCACTTGTTCTGCACTATGCATCAAATCCTGCAACTCCTTCAAGTCTGGTTGTTCAGGTTGTGACATTTTACTTTTCAATTGAGATAACAGAAACTGTTGGTATTTTAGCATATGAAACTGACAGTTTAAGGCCCTCATGGATAAGGTAGCCGAGGTATATACCTTTTTCCCCACCTTTCTAAGGATCTGGAATCTCTCGGAAGGCAATGGATTTTTGGCAATGGAGGCCTTAACTCCCTTGGGCCCCTGTGAGATGGTTTCTAGGTCAGCAGCATGGCTTTTGTACAGAAATTGGTGTGAGTCAGGAACCCTGTAGTACCTGTCAGGCTTAACTGGAGCTGAAGGTAGAGAGTCCGGGTTAAGGCAGGCCTCCGAGTAAACATCATCTAGGATGTCCAAGACAGAAGGTATAGCCAGAGGCCTGTGCTGGGGTAACAAAAGAAATTCCCTGAGACTTTTCTTGGAATCTGAATAATCCTGGCCTTCCCAATGGAAGTGTTCCCTTAAGGTATGTAAAGTTTCCCCAAATGAGTAATCCTCGGGGGGGATACAGAAGGAATAGACTCCTCTGCATCAGAGTCTTTAAAAGGGGAGTAAGACTGTTCCTGATCATCAGAGTGTTCTGAAATAATGGAGCCCTGATCAGAGGATGGGGAATCTTCCTCCACTCTGGGCCTTTTGTCCGGAGGTGGCTGAGAACCTCTGATTAGAGTAATTAAATCCTCAGCCATTTTAAGCATCTGTTTCTTAGGCATGGGGCCTGGAGATGGGCCCTGTGTAGCTGGTCTCTTAGAGTGCATGGTTGCTTTAGACTTGGTGAAAGCCTTGATGGAGAAAGAAGAGGAAGGTCTGAAGGCACCTTGAGTGGAGGTGGACCTGTCCACATTCTGTGTTTCAACGCCAAGAGTGGCTTCGGTATCTGTAGTCAGGGTGTGGGCCGAGGAGCCTGCGACCTCGGGTACAGGAGACACCGCCAAAGATGTGTCGTCGGTAATCAGGGGCTGCGTAGGCGCCTCGCTGAGAACCGGACCACATGTAGTCGACTTTGGCGTGGTGTCGGTAGAGGCCGCGGACCTCGAGTGTCTGTCCTTGTCTTTGTGTTTTTTAGACAAAACCGGAATCGGAGTATCCGACGACATACTATAGTTAAATGCTTTCCCAAAAAAATGCTGGGCGAACTCCGCCCGACGCTTAATAGTGCGTTTGTTGAATGTAGCACAAAAGCGACAGACTGAGACTTCGTGGTCTGGGCCTAAACAAGGTATACAGAGGGAATGGAAATCCTTATGCGGTATTTGCTTCCCACAAGAAATACAATTATTAACTTTGTCTGACATCGGTCTGAGGCAAGAAAAGTTTCAACGGGTACTTAGCTTTTAAGAAGACTTCGGTTTCCAAATTTTTCGTAATCTCAGGAGCTGGCCGACCGGCACTTGCGAACTGCTTCTGCTTCGGGCACCGCACGGCAAGAAAGACTGAAGAAAATGGCGTCGGCTGGTTCTTTTATATCCCTGTCACACTGACGTCAGGGAAGAAGCGACGACAACCGACGCCGGACCTAGACTTTGGAATTCGGCCGACCGAGGACCCGCCTGACGGCAGGAGAACCCATCTGTTATGACTGCAGCTGTATGCACAATGAACATCTGGGAGGTGTGTCCCAGATCAAATTTATAGTAGGGGCAGGCATCTGCAAAGCCACCAAGTATAAGAACACAATACCAATAAGCAGGGAGGGTGGGAAACAAAAATCAGAACAAACAAACCCACACAGGTGCTTAACAAATGTAGAAAACTTCAAGTTAATACCTCACATACAGTGAAAATATCTAGAAAATTATGCAGCAGACAATAAAAGTGCTATAAATAACTCGTAAAAATAAGCATAAAAACAGGATAATGTTATATATCGCAGATCAGGGTTTGCTCAGTGCCCTTCCTCCGATTAGGTGGGCTAAAGCCCTAAGTATGACAAAGGTGACTAAAGGCTGAGACATCTACCTGTAGGAGCTAGCAGATGAGTATGGGAATGTGTCTGTAACTAATTCGCCCATCTTCAGGGAGGAAAGTGGCTCTGCCTTACCAGTTGGGTGGCACCTAGTGGAAGCACTAGGTATTGCACATGTGGAGTATGGGCTTTTTTACACCTTTATTGAATTAGTACTTGCAGCAGTTAGCGCTGTCGCCTCACAGCAAGCAGTTCTCTGGTTTGATTCTCGGCTGGAGTGCCTTCTGTGCAGAGACTGCATGTCCTCCCTGTGGTTAAGTGAACTTTAAAGACATGCAGGTAGGTGTGTGTGTGTGTGTGTGTGTGTGTGTGTGTGTGTGTGTGTGTGTGTGTGTGTGTGTGTGTGTGTGTGTGTGTGTGTGTGTGTGTGTGTCTTCTTTGAAGGCTGAGCGCCGGGCTGGCAAATTGACACTGTAAAAATCCACTGCCAACCACAAGCGGACCGGTTATCTGCTGTGGCGACCCCTAACCGGAAAAAGCCGAAGGACTTTATTGAATTATTACTTAACACATTGGCAAACATACATTTATACAAAAAAAAAAAAACTAACAATATTAACATGTTCTGAGTTATAAACATTATACATCATGATTTTTTTATATAATCATCATCAATCCTACATTACATAAATTGCTCATTTCCAGCATTCCCCTTAAATCTCACTCCTCCTCCGAAGTATTATTCTGCATGTATTGTTCCCACAATATCCATTTTTTTCTATGTAATTTGCTCCTACAAGTTTGTAAAGATCCTACTTCCAGTTTTTTCATCTCTGTTACAATATTCAGTACTTCAAATACAGTTGATTTAGACTTTGAGTTCCATTTTCTAGTATTTGCTTTTCCGGCAGCCACCAGATTGAAACTTAGCAAGGCCTTAATATGTCTATGCAATTCAGATCTTGTATCCCAGCTCAAAAATTAATTTCCTTAGTTACACCCATTTGCACACCCAATGCTTCTGACACAGTACTCTGTACAGAATTTTTGAATCACAAGGGAACAGAGACAAACTCCTCACACAACTAGTGAAGCCTCCATCATTAGGACCTGTAAAGAGTTGGGATGCAAAAAAAAAGGTGATAATCTTAATCAGTCTTAAGGCAGATCACCACCATGCCAAGATCCAGTAACAAGAGAAGATATGTAAACATGCAGTTACTCTGCAGCCAATGACATCTCAAACTAATGTACAGCACCCACCTTCTCAGGTATGCGGAAAGGTACCAAGAACTTAATAGTGGACATTAAGCCTAGAAAAAGGCAGGAGAGCCAGAGACGGGGCCCTCCTCTAGATCTTTACCTAATCTACAAAACCCATTACCTTCTGGGCCTTGACATTAGGAAGGAATGAAAGACACTGAACAGTGTCCAATTCAGTGCATATGAAGGTAATACTCACAGATTTATATTCTAAGGACTGCTGCCATGGGAAAGTACAGCTGTGTACACTTAACATAAATGTAGATGTTCCACTGTATTCACTGCTGCAGTCCTGACTTATGGGATTTCCTGCCATGGAACCCCTTGGCCGGCTGACTACCAGATAATATTTTCCCCTACTCCTGATGCCAGCGGATGCCCTGTCCAACATCAATGTGTTTGGGTATAAAGGGAGTCAGCCGGCACCACGACTTCAGTACTTTCTTGCCCCCAACAAGTAAGAGCCCCCTAGTATGTCCTTGAGGTCCGGGGCCTGGGACCCTAGATTCCAGAAATAAATGTAAAGGAGAAGGGAGCCAACCTGTCTGAGAAGAAGAATGTCCTGGCCTATCCCGTAGGCCAGAGGGAGGGAAGGAAAGAATACCACAGCAGTGAATACAACATCGACATTTATTTTAAGTGTACAGAGCTGTACTGTGTTTCTCCATGTTTCACTGCTGCAGTCCTGACTTGTGGGATGATTTTCAAAGCTATGAGGAAGGTTGATGAATGAATAAGGACAGGCAAAGATGCCCTGCAAAGTGGCAGTGGAAAACCCTATGGAGGAAAATGGTAACGTTTGGTGAAGGTATGCAGAGGAACAAGTAGCTGCTTTCAAAATGTTCTTAGTCTTCAAGCCTTTAAGAGGTAGAAGTAGCCTAGTGGAATGTGTCCTCAGAATCAAGAGGCTTCTTACCACGATGGCTGTAGCAAAAGGAGATACAGTGGGAGATCCATTTGGAAATAATTTGTTTAGAAACTAGTTTCCCCTCAGAGCTACTGGCAAAGGTCACAAAAATTTGGTCTGACTTCCTGACATTCTTTGTTCTGCCCAAGTAGTAACATAGTTGCCTATGCACAGCCAAAGAAAGCAGGCTCCTTTCTCCCTTGATTTGAGGGTTACAAAAGAATGTAGGCAAGTTATGGTCTGGTTTAAAGAAGTCTCTGTCACCACTTTGAGCATAAAGGAAGAACTGGTCCTAAGAGATACTTTGGGTGGAAAATGATGAAAGGTTCCACACACCCTTCAGGCTGTGGAAAAGGCTGTCTTCCAGGTAAGGAATATTATAACAGCAGAAGCTGCTGGTTCAAAAGGTGGCAGGGTGAGCTTCTCCAGAATGAAACTGAGGTCTCAGGGAGGAACAGGAGGTTTTCTGGGAGGCCTAATACGGACAGCCCTTCTCAGGGACTGTTTAATGACAGGATGTGAAAAGAAAGGAGTTTAAAAAGGCAGACGGACAGAAATAGCTGACGCATGGATTTTTATAGAGGAGCAGGTGAGACATTTTTCGAAAAGGCTAGAAAGTATGACAGGATCAAAGGAATCTGAGCTTGATGGGGGTTTTGCACCAAATAATGAATCTTTTCCAACTGGCAGAGTAAAACTTCTTAGTACTAGGTCTCCTGGCTTCTATTAGAATGTTCAGGATCTGCTTATCGAGGAATGACCCCTTCCATGAGCTCAAGGTAATATCCAAGCTGTCAATCTGAGTGCGTATAAGTTGAGGTGTATGATTATGTCCCTGTTCTGTGTTAACAAGTTCACTCTCTGTGGCAGCAGGCATGGTTCCCTGTTGGTCAGACTAAAGAATAGGTGGTACGAGTACTACCTCGGCCAATCTGGGGCTATCAGAATTACCCTTGGCCCCTCTTCCCTTAGTTCCAGCAATACACTGGGTAGCAGTAATATTAAGAGGAAGGCACAGAGGAATAGGCCTGCTCAAGGAAAGGAAAAGTCATCTGTCTTACAGGCCGACTTAATTTTGTTTCTGGAGCAAAATCTTTCCAAGTGAGCATTTTCTTTGGTGACAAAAAGCTCTAGCTGTGGCACATCTCATTTTTCAGCAATACTGAGAAAAACTTCCTGATGCAGTTGCCACTTCGAGGGCCTGACAGGCTCCTGCTGTGGTGATCTGCCAGTTGACTGGTTTCTCCTGGTAGGTACTGTGCTCTGTGATGCAGCCCTAGGGAGTTTCTTGTTTTCAAAGGTCCATGGCTAGCTGGCAAAGAATGTAAGAGTGCCCCCCCCCCCCCGCTTGTTTATGTAAAACATAACTGTGGTATTGTCAGTCTTCACCAGCAGGGCTCCACATTTTCATTTCTT
The DNA here is from genome assembly GCF_019279795.1 of Protopterus annectens. Lineage (NCBI taxonomy): Eukaryota > Metazoa > Chordata > Ceratodontiformes > Protopteridae > Protopterus > Protopterus annectens. Next base: position 1,546,882,706 of record NC_056739.1, read on the forward strand.
TTTGAAGCCAATCAGGCCTTTTTGGACAGTCATCAATTGCTTTAGGTTGATGCGTTTGTTTTTGAACTTGAAGTCCCATCTGCCTTGAGTCAGGAACTTGTTGTGGTGCGCTCCTCAGGCTATTTCTGATGCATCTGTGATCACAGTTTGATCCTGAGGGACGAACTTGAAGGGAAGGTCTGTTTGAGGAAGCATGCTTGGGCCCACCAGGCAAACTCTCTCCTGAGATAAGGAAGCAGTTTTATTCTTAAAGTGAGGGACTGAGAAGTTGGCATCATGCATTTTTGAGATACCACTGCAGTTTTCTCATATGCAGTCTGAGGATGCAACAGGCCATGTATTCTAGGGCCCTGAGATACCCTCTGGCTGTGAGGTATTTCCTGACCAAGAACTCTTTGAAGTACAGAGTTAGAAAGGTAACCTTGTCTGGCGTGAGGAAAACCTTCTGAAGACATGAGTCCAATAAAACTCCCAGAAACACAATCCTGTTTCTGGAGTTTGAGATTTTTGGTTCTTGATGGTGAATCCCACTGAGATTAGTATGTTTTAGTTATAAAGCAGATCTGCTTTGAGTCTTTCTAGGCCTGTTGCCTGAATGAGGCAATTGTCCAAATAAAGGTAAATCTGAATTCCCTTTGCCTTGCAGAAGGCTATCACTAGGGCTAGGCATTTTGTAAAATCCCCCAGAGACCTACTGGGGTCTGTTTGCCACCATCTTGGCCACTGGTGCTGTCTTTAGCTCCTTTGCCTAGGCTTAGACTGTGGGGGCTGGCAAGGACCAAGGTTTGTTACAGTAATTCCAGCTGAAACAAGGAGGTTAAATCTGAAGGAAGTCCTTGACAGTTTGCATGGACCTGGCCTTATTCTCCATTTTCTTAAGCACAGCCTCAGCCTTTGAACCAAAAAGAAAGTCTTTGTCCCAAGGGGACATCCAGGACACTGGGTATGACATGTTCAGGAAGGGACTTCTCCCACTCAGCAAGACATGTCTTCTAATGACAGTGCAGTGAGTGCTTAGCCACCTGAAAGCAGGAGTTGCATAAATCCATTAATTCTTTGAGAGGGCCTTATTTTCATTCCCCAGCAATTTTTGTTTCATCAGATCAAAAATGGTTTCCTGGTATTTCACCACAGGAAACTGGCAATTCAAAGCCCTCATGACAATGTTAGCAGAGGTGTAGATTTTCTTTCTAAACCTGTCCAAGGCTCTGCTTTCCTTGTCTGTTGGTAAAGGGATTTTTAGAAGAGATAGCTTTTGCTCCTTCACGGACCCGAATCACCACTTCAGGATCTGCCACAAGGTTCTTAAAAAGGTGTTTGTGGGAATATAAAACCTGGTAATATCTATCAGGTTTCTGAGCAGCAAGGGGAAGAGAGTCTGGTTGCAAAGAGGAATCCAGGAAGACATTGTCTACCACCTCTAAGACTGGGGGAATGGCAAGGGGTTTATGCCCAGGAATACCTTAACCCTCTTCTTGGATTGGGTGTGGACCTGAGCTTCCCATTTCAAGTGCTCCCACAGGGTATGTAATGTTTCCTCAAAGGAAATAACCTCAGAGGGAGAGGCTGAGGCAAGCTTGTCCTCAGAATCAGAATCCCCATAGGAAGCAATAAATGTACCTTCCTTACAGGTGGATTCATTTTTATCAAAATCCTCAACTGAGTTTGAAAAAAAAAAAAAAGAGAGAGTACAGGCATCTGGATCTGACCAAGGAAATCAAATCCTCAGCGAACCTCACTAGGTCTTGTAGGTAGGCCTGAGAGTGGGAGCCAGTAGTTCTAGGCTGAGTTAAGGTGGTTGTAGCTTTTTTTGTGAAAGGCCTTAGGTTTTGGCCTAAGGCCAATGTCTACACTAGGACCCAGACGAACAACAGATTCCTGTGAGTGGTAGCAAAGAGCTGTCATCAGTTTAAGAGCAGTTATCAGAAGCCAGAGCCCATGAAGCACCCCAAACCCAACCAACTAACCACGTCCTTCAGTTTGTAAGAAAGTAGAGGGACCTGGAGGCATATAGGACTGCAGTGCCACCATATCAGTCATCGAAGGGGGCTACAAAGTTACCTCACCTTCTTCAACAATCAGAAGGCTAGACGGACTGGCCAATGTCGAACGAGTGTCGTCTGAGGCACTAAGTCTTAAATTCTTTTCTTAGTTCTGTCTAGGAAGATTTACTTCAGCTCGACCCGTGGACGATATGGTACATAAAGTTCCTGATAACTCACTAAAATGTTTAAGCAGAATTTCAGCCCTACGCTTGATAGCTCTGCAATTAAAGTGAGCACAAAACTGGCAGTTATGAACATGATTTTCTGTTTCCTAAACAAGTCACAGAAAAAGAATGAAAGTCTCGGTGTGGTATCTGTTTGCTACAATGGAGACAGTTATTAACTTTCTCTGACATTAGGTCAATAAACACATGAAAATCTCCCCACGGGGTACTTAGGCTTAAACATAGTCTTTCTCTGGTGTGGACCCATGCACTGAATAGCACTCTGCTTCTGGCTCCAACCGTAAGAAAGAACTGAGGTCATGGTACTGGCCAACTCCCTTCATACACAAATGTAGTGACATCATACAGGGCGTCCACCGGCTTCAGGAGGATGGGAAAATATCCTCTGGTTGTCAGGCTGGCGAAGGACTTCCACAACAGGAAATCCCACAAGTCAGGACTGCAACAGTGAAACACTAAGAACATCATCGATAACAGAGATACAAAAAGAGTTCCCTGAAAGATCCATCAGTCTACGTTGATTTGGGAAAACAAACAAATGGAGTTCTCTCTTTTACAATGTCTTCACCACAGTGGCTAGCATTTTGGAAAACAGTCTGATGAGACAGGCATGAGTAAACAGTAGCATTTTGTATTAAAATGAAGCTCACCAAAAGTGAACTGAAGGAGGTGCCTATGCAGACCCCAGACACTGACAAATTAATTATTCTGTCAAGTTACATCAACTGGGTGTCCTATGGCAGCAGGGACATAGCCTTCTGAACAGTCATCACCATATGGAACTCATTATGAGGTCAATGAAGTCTAAGATGTCAAGGAAGATTATTTTAGAACCAACATGAAGTAGAGTAAAATCCTTGGCTGCTTTCCAAAGGAGGTACAGCTTATATAGCTCCTTTAAGAAATGGGAAGAATGGGCCTGTCTTACAAGCTCTGCAGAGATGACCTGGTCACTGAGTGCAGCCCCTTCTAAAAAAAGGACCTATGAGTTCTAAGATGCGACTGCCCAGGTATCATATCTACTGATCTTTTGAGATAGCTCTTCAAGCAAGAGCAAAGTTAGAAAACTGCCCTCCTCACCCTAAAAAGGCTATGGATGGCAATCAGTGCTGCAACGTCTGGTTAATGGAGTCATATTCTTTTTTTAATTGGTTATTTGCACTGAAGATTTGGAGTGCAAGAGGGATGCTCAACGGGTGGACTGGACACTCTAACTTAGCCACATGAGTGAGTGTGTGGTGTGGAAGAACTACTGTGACAGGGCTAGCCACCTGGTGGTGTAAACCTTGGATCTAGATGATGGTCACTGTTGAAGTGACACCCTGACCCCTTGCGTGCAAAAATGGAAAAAAAAAGGGGTTGTGGATGGATTCTGTATCTGCTATTGTTTTTTTTTAATATACTAGGAGATGCCTGTGCTTTGGGCTGGTTTACATTTGTCGAGTTGCATTTTTATAATGGGAAACACAAATGATAATTGTTGCTCTAAGCAAGGAATGAACATTGTGGTAATTTCTTTTTCTTGTTAAAAACAACATTCATAGTGATGCAAGACTTTGTTTTGAGTTAAGAATAGGTTACAAAAAATTAACCTCATAGCTGACTTATTTCTGAGTCAGTGACTGGTTTGGGTATCTTAACCTACATCATTGTATAATGCTACTACTTAATCTGTGGATATGCATACATACTCAGAAGCACACCGTGAAAAAGGCCTACAGAACAGTTTTCTATCAGTCAGAGCAAGCAATTCCTACATTTTAGTTCTCATTCCAAGCAACAAGGCTGTGATGATACAGTAGTTTCCAAGACAGCCAAGTGTGTGATCTCAGTCAATACCAAGAAACAAAGTACCAACCTTGTTGCACTGGAGAAGCTAGACATTATGTCACATCATGGGATGCCAGTGGGTATCAGTGAAACAGCAGGTTCAAAATGGAGTAAGTCTTCAAAGACTTGAAACAACATTTACAACAGAATCAAGCAGACATGTTGGAAACAGCAAAGGCCCAATATGGACTGAGGCTTTGACTTAAACAATTATCAAGCTACTGAAGTATTCCCTAGACCGCTATGGGCCAGCTCATTTCAAAAGAAAATAATTAAGGAATGACAATGTAGAAGCAGTTGTGTTAATCTTAAACTAAACAAGATTGTTAGACAAAATGTATTTCTCATGATTATTCTTCACAAAATGCATATTAACTTATAGTTTATTCACAAATGAATTAATATTTATGTTAAATGATTATGTAGTATAAATGTATAATTATGCAAACCACAGATACTTATTGTAGTTCAAAGTGTTTTACAATTGCATTCTAATATTAAGCTGTAAAGTGTATTAACAGATGACTGAAGGTAACGAAAGTGCTGAAGGGGTTAAGGGATGTATTACGGTCTATAAGTATCTGCATGAGTGGTTTCAGCTTACAAAGAATTGTTCTGGTGGGTATTTCCATTAAATAGAACTTATGACGGGGATAAATTAATGACACCGAAAGGTATTCTGAAAAAGAAGAAAAACAAAGTCAGTGGGGAACAAATGGCAATATTTTATTCTTGGTACACTGAAGCACATAAAAGGAAAAAGGAGTCAGCATTAAGGGGGTTACAGAATGCTAATAATAAAAAAAAACTGATGCAACAGGAAAAAGAGGTTAAGCAGTACAGACCAGTAAAAAGTGATCTCTTTTTATCCTTAGTTTTTTGGAAAAAAAAAAAAAAACGAAGGATGGCCAAAAAGCAGAGACTTCTAAAGAGGATGGTAATCCTCCAGTAGCTACTGCACCCCACCCCCACATATACTGGTACATGTGGCTCCTGTACAAGATTCTGCTATTTCTCAGACCTTTGCATTTTGAACACAAGGTCAGAGTGGTTCCCCTGTGCAACCCTCATCTTCAGAACAGGCATCTTCAGTCAAAAAGTTTTTCTTCCTCTTCTTCCTGTCATTCTCAACAAGCTTCTACCTTTCCAACCGAAGCACTAGTATTAGACACTCCTATGGCTCATCACAAGCACTCATATGATAAGGTAGGACAAGAGGCTATTTGCCTCTGGAGAGGATCTTTTGCCACTTCTTTAAAAAGAAGTTTTGGGGGCTAATGCTGATTTGCATACTATGTCTAAATATTTTCTAACTAAAAAAAAAAAATCCATTAAGGTTTAAGGAGAAATTAAAAAAAAAAAAAATACAATAAAATGTTACAGCCCTACTTTGACAGATTTAAACCAACTGCTTTGGGTCAGATAAAATAAAAAAAACAGTTACTTGAAAAGGCTAAAATAACAAATTTTACTCTCACAGGAAAAGTACTAATAGATAAAAGGACAGCATTGTTAAATTACAAAAGTGTGTCAAGGAAGGACCGACTGGTCTAAGCAGGAGAGGCCTTAGGTCAACTGGTGCCCTAGGCAAAAGAGCTGTACATCGTTCCTCCACCACACCACCCAGTGCCCCCATCCTGGTTTACCTACACCATATAAATACTGAAGACGTGCCCCTGCTAGAGTAGCGCCCTAGGCGACCGCCTAGTTGGCCTATGCCTAAGGCTGGCTATGGGTCTAAGATACAGGCATGTAAGCAAAATAAAGGGAAAGCCCCTGCAGATTATTTGATTCTTCTTAAAGCAGTGTTTGCCAGATATTCAGAAATACCACCCCCAAATGAACAAGCTAAACCAGCTATTACATCTGCTTTTGTGCAGAGTTTGCAAGCCCTGTACAAAATCGAATAAAGCAAATGCTTATAGAGTGGCATGGAAAAAAAACTTAAAAAGTCCTTATTAAGTGCTGCAAATCACCGTACTGACTATGGCAGGATAATAAAACAAAAATAAATATTGACCGTTTGCTGCCAATAGATCAAAAAGGACCCTATGTTAAAGTACAAATAAATGCTAAGGAAATGCCACTCCTGGTGGACAATGGAGACACTAGATCTTTATTAAAAGATACTTCAGATAGTCAAATACCAGTATCAAAACATAGTAAAGGCAGTTGGTATACCAGATGGTACTGTTACGTATCCTGTTTCAAAACCTATTCCCATTGCTTGCATTCACAAGCAGCCTACTGTGGTCTATATTCCTCTCTTTTCTACCCACTCTTCTACCCACTCCCTTGCCCGCTTCCGATACATGCAACTGGTCATTTACACTTTTGCCACTAAGTGACAGTGTTCACCCACTCCCCGTACCTAAACCTTAACCTATCGCAGCCCTAACTTGTTTAGTGCTTCACCCTAGTGTATTACTCTTTTTATCTAAAACTTTAGCTCTGCTTTACTGAATTTGGCCCAGCATTTCATTACTGTGTTCCCCTTACCTCCGAGCTTGCTCTCTAGCACCATGCCTTTCTCTGATTGATTGGTTTTGGTAAGCCACTTTCCGTACTCTTGGTTCTACCCACTCCATTTGCCCTTCGGGCTCACTCTGCTCCCCTACCCTGCCCGCAATTCCCACCCTCCCCCACTACCTCTATACTTATAGCCATAGAACCACTCCCACCAAAAAAGGGTCCAATCACAAATCTCCCTATCATGCTCCACACCATACTCACCCATACCCTCCCCTTCCACTCCCCCACTTCCCCTAAACTACTATCCACATTCTAACTAGAATTACTAATCCCCTTCCCAGTCTCCTCTCCATTCAATTTTCTATCCTCCCAAATCTACAAATACTCCTAAACCATTATGCTTTTCAAACCTACCTCCATTGTACACCTAACACTTCTTCTCTTCTTATCCTATCTTCATCTTCTCACCAGTCCTCCTAATATAAATCACCCCCGCTTTTCACAGAACCTTTCCATACACCATATATGACAAACATTCCACAACTTTCATTTACCCCTGCCTCTATTACTTCAACTGTCTCCTTTTCCCTTATAAATTTATTCCTGTCCACAGCTACTCTACTCCAATCCCAAATAACCCCACTACAACACATTACCTGATTCTCAAACCTGACACTAAGCACTCTAAATTCCTCTTCTCCCACATCCTTCAACTTATTACCATCCTTCTCTCTGGCGAGATTCACCCTAACCCCGGCCCCTCACCCTCTCAACATTCAAAATCACCCCTACTTACTCCTCCCTCAACCTGCAAATCCGTTTTTTTTCACTACAATGAATGCAGAAAGTTTATTCAACAAGGTTCCTAACTTCCACACCTGGCTGCTCCATAACCACCCAGACATCCTGTCCATCTCTGAAACATGTCTAAAACCCCACATTAAAGACCCCAAATCACTTCCTCCAGCTATAACATCATTAAAAACGACAGGACCCATAAGAAAAGTGATGGAGTAGCTCTTCTCTTCTCCTCTTCCCTTTTAGTTACACCCTACAATAAACCCATACCCCAATTTGCCAATGCCGAAATAACTCTGGTTCTACTACAGATAAATAGACACAAGCATATATGCATAGTCGCTCTTTATATATCTCCTGGAGACAATATCCCGTTCTAGAGGATATCCTCTCCTGGTTCTCCTCCAACATTAATAATGAAACCATAATCTTCAGAGATGTTCATATTAACTGGACCACCATTCAATCTCCTACAACCTCCCAAAACCTAAACCTATATAACTTCACACAACTAATCAACTCTCCTACTAGGCCCTCCAAACACTACTCGTCTGGTTGTACTCGACTGGATTTTAGTTTCTCACCTCCATTACATCTCCCAGTAGTGGTACCCTTCCTGACTCTCTTAGTGATCTTCCCACTTTCACTCATCGCCTTTCCTCCTCCATAGAACTATCTCACACTTACATCTTTATCCACTCTCTAAAAAAACTTCCAACCCCGAAACCCTCTCTGACTCTCTAAAACACAAACTGGAGCCCTCTAAAAAAAACCTGCTCCCTAGATAATACTGTTGCCCACTTCAATACTACATCCATAGACCTGTTAAATAGCTTTGGTCCTTCCGGAACCAAAAGAGTTAAAAGTAAGACTGTCCCATGGTTAACCAAAGAAACTACAACCCTTATGCATCTCAGTGACAAAGCTTGGAAACACTACCAGAAATATAAAACTCTCACCACCCTGAACAAATAAAAGCTACTTTGCAATAAAGTTAAAAAACTTATTGTATCCGACCATAAATCCTACTTCTCCATACTTCAAAATAACCACAAAACTAACCCTAAAAAAGTCTGGAATGGTATCACTACCCTCCTCAATCCATGCAAAAGGGACAACCCCTGCCCTGATCCAAATGCCTCTCATCTGTCCTTAGCCACCCAATTTAACTCCTTCTTTATCAATTCTATAGCCAAACTAACCACATCCTTCCTCAACAATACTCTACTTTCACCTCCTCCTATCTCTCCCTCCCCAAACACTACCACCTCCCAACCCTCTCCCTTCACTATCAAACCCATTCGTATCTCCACCATAAAAAAACTCCTTCAAAAAATGAAACCATGTTCAAATGCCCCTGATGACCTCCCTTCCTACTTCCTGAAAATAGCTACCGATGCCATCGTCTTCCCCATCTCCATTCTACTAAATTGGTCCGTCCAAGAAGCCTATGTACCCCTACTCTGGAAAAAGGCCTTTATCATTCCCCTTCACAAAGGGGGCAACAATGACATTCCTAATTTCTGACCAATCGCCATCTAATCCCCTATCTTGAAAGTTCTAGAAAAATGTATTCACCTACAACTATTACCCTATCTCATAGACAATCACCTGCTTACCCCCCATACAACATGGCTTTAGACCTGGCCACAGTACCACTACTGCTCTCCTCTCCTTCCTCGAAACCATTAATAAAGCTCGTGACTCCAGCTGTTTAGTGCCTACCCTCCTTCTGGATTTATCCAAGGCCTTGGATACTATCTCACATAATCTTCTCCTGTCCAAACTCTCTAATCTCAATCGATCCATCTCTTCTATCAACTGGTTCTCTAGTTACCTCTCAGATAGGCAACAAGCCGTCAAATGGAAAAAATGCACCTCCTCCTCCCTTAATACTCCTACAGGTGTACCCTAGGATTCCATATTAGGTCCCTTACTATTCAACATTTTCATAAATGACTTCCACCAGTGCATTCCCAATGTTAAACTTATCCAATATGCAGATGACTGCTCTGCCACTTCCACCTCCACTCTCTTAAAATTAACTCAAGAAGCCTTCTCTTCTACTGAGCAAAGGATGTTAGATAATCACCTAGCACTCAATGCATCAAAAACTAAAATCATGATATTTACTCCTTCAAAAAATACCACCATAGACAATAACTTGTTCTCTGTTACCAGCCAAAACAATACCTCTCTCGAGGTAATCTCCCATACAAAGCTTCTAGGAGTCCTTATTGACAAACAGTTAAAATTTGATACTCACCTACAAGCTAATATAAAAAATACCCACCAGAAACTTGGTATACTTTACCGCTACAACCACTATCTCACTCCCTCTACTAAGTTTGTTCTCTCTACCACCTACCTCACTCCTTCCCTCTTACAGTGGATATAAAAAGTGTACACATCTACCTCACTCCTTCCCTCTTACAGTTGATATAAAAAGTGTACACACCCCTTTAAAAATGAGACCACAATAAATCACTGCAAAACTTTTCCCACTTTTAATGTGACCTACAACCTGTACAATTCATTTGAAAAACAAACAATTCTGTTAGGGGAAAAATATAAAAAATAAAAAACGTACAATAAGCTGGATGCATAAGTGTGCACACCCTTAAACTAATACTTTGTTGAAGCACCTTTTGAGCATCAAGTCTCCCAAAAGCATGTGGGAAAATGTGTTATGGTCTGATGAGACCAAGGTTGAACTTTTTGGCCACAATTCCAAAAGGTATGTTTGGCGCAAAAACAACAGTTTGCATCACCAAAAGAACACCATCCCCATGGTGAAGCATGGTGCTGGTGGCAGTATCATTCTTTTCTTCAGCTGGAACTGGGGCTTTAGTCAAGGTGGAGGGAATTATGAACAATTCCAAATACCAGTCACTTTTGGCCCAAAACCTTCAGGTGTCTGCTAGAAAGCTGAAGATGAAGAGGAATTTCACCTTTCAACACAACAATGACCCCAAGCATACATCCAAATCAACAAAAGAATGGCTTCACCAGAAGAAAATTATAGTTCTGAAATGGTCCAGCCAGAGTCCAGACCAAAATCCAACAGAAAATCTGTAGGGTGACCTGAAGAGGGCTGTGCACAAGACATTCCCTCGCAATCTGACAGATTTGGAGCGTTTTGCAAGGAAGAGTGGGCAAATATTGCCAAGTCAAGGTATGCCATGCTGACAGACTCTTACCCAAGAAGACTGAATGCTGTAATTAAATTAAAAGGTGCTTCCACAAAATATTAGTTTAGTGGTGTGCACACTTATGCAACCAGCTTATTGTACATTTTTTATTTTTTATATTTTTTCCCGTAACAGATTTGTCTGTTTTTCAACTGAATGTTACAGCTTGCAGGTCACATTAAAGTTGGGAAAAGTTTTGAAATGATTTATTGTGGTCTCATTTTTTTATATCACAAAAACCTGGCAGCATTTTAACAGGGGCGTGTACACTTTTTATATCCACTATATATGGTGCCCCACTTCTTACTAACCTTCAATCTTCTCTAAAGACAAAACTATCTTCCTGTTACAACAAAATTTCTAAGTTCGCTACTGGCTACAAATCCTCTCCCACCACTGCAACGCCCTTCACAAACTAAATTGGCTAGAACTGCCCAACTATCTATCCTATATTCAACTAACTTATGTTCACAAACTCATCTTCAATTCCTCTCTCTGCCCCTCCCTAGCCTCCTCTCTCAAAATGCATCTACCTGATAGACTTCTAAGATCCAATAACCAGAATCTACTTGAACTGCACAAACCTGCTTGCCCACCAGGCAAACATCTATTATGCTTTTTTCTAGCACACCTTTGGAACTCCCTGCCACCACTTATTTGTACCACCCAAAACCAAGACCTTGCTTCATTCCCATCTCACATCCCTCTGGAAATGTTCCTGCTCTCAATCCACATGACTCCCCTCTACATTATTCCGTTTCTCATATTTCCTCACTCTCTCTTCTCATTCATCATGCTGAGCTACACTGCTACTTATCCATCTTTTTCTTCATTCGTTTACTTATACACTACTTTTTCTTACTGTCCTTCTTTGCTTATTTCAATACTTAATACCTCTTACTCCTCTATCCAGCTATAATTTTGTTAAGATACCGTGTGAGGCTCTTTGCCACCACTGTTCTATTCCAATGTGTTAGCTAATCTATTTATGAATATTCACCAATGAGTTTCATATTTTTATCTGAATTCCACTGCAAACTGTAATTTTTATACTATGTAATACCTTGTTCTTCAACTGTATTACAACATATGAATGCATTGTTTTATTTGTATATTGTTTCCCGGGACCGCAATCAAAATGGACTCTTCTCGGCCCAATGGACTATCCCAGTAAGCAAAGTGTAAATAAATAAATAATTAAAATTTCTTTAGGTCTGACTGAAAAAAGGCATTCTTTTCTTTTGAATACAACTGCACCAGTAAATCTGCTAGGCAGAGAGCTGTTGTGCAAGCTGGGCTGTACCATTTACTATACACCACAAGGGGTGTATCTAAATGTTCCAAGATAATCAGAGGGGGAAGTATTAGCATTCTTAGCAGAAGCTAAGGAACAGCCTTTTAAAGGCATACAGACGACTGAAAACTGCTGCAGCAGGTACCTGCTAACTTATGGGTTAAACATGCTAATGAAGTAAGCATATTAAAATCGGCAAAGCTGGTAAAAATAAACTTGACCCCCCCCTCTCTAAAGTTCCACTGTATCTACTGAAATCAAAAGCACAAACCTGTAATTCAGTCCTTGATACAACAAGAAAAATAGTGCAGCTAAAAGTCTTTCTAACACTCCTATTTTCCCTTTGAGAAAAAAAATATACTTCTCAGTTTGTGCAAGACCTGAGGGCTGTAAACAATGCAGTATTTCCAAGTTTTCCTGTGGTTCCAAATCCAGCAATGATAATTAGTTGCATAGCATCTACAGCAAAATATTCTTCTGTAATAGATCTCTGTTCAGCATTCTTTTCTATACCTATCCATCCTGAAAGTAATTTTCTGTTTACTTTTACTTATAAGAGAGAGTAGTATACATGGACACGGTTGCCACAAGGATACATTGAATCTCTTTCATTATTTTCTCAAATTCTAAAAAAAAAATATTTAAAGGATGTGACTTCAGGTGGGTCTGTGTTAGTGCAATATGTAAATAATTTACTAATACCATCTGCTTCTTTTCAGCAGTGTTAGCAGGATACCCTACATCTTTTAATTATCCTTGCAGAAAAAGGACACTGTCAAAGAAAAATTACAGCTACGGTTATGTCAGGTACATTTTCTTGGTCATTAAATATCTCAGGGTAGGATTCTAACAGTAGCTGTCCCTCATTCTGTATCATTTTACTTACTTAAAATGAAACTCAACCCCTCTTGAATGCACGTCTAACTTAATACGAATGTGCCCTTTTTTCTAACATCTATTTCTCCAATACGCTGTTCTGTTCTAAACCCTGCATCTTTGTTATCTGCTGCTGAAGATGGTAAAGAGCATGACTATGTGTATGTGACTAATTATCTGCTTTCTTGTATAAAGGTCTTAAAGGACACTCCTATGCACAATGCCGAATTAAATATATTTGTGGCTAGTGCCTGTGCAAGAGATAAAAACAAAGATTTGGTCACAAGAAAAATATTTTGCTGTAACAAAAAAAAAAGTCTCTTTTGTTGTTAAAAAAAATGATTGACTTGCCCATCAAAAGGGCATAGATACTATGTCAAAAGAAAATAATTTGGCAGATTAAGCTGCTTAAGGGATTTGTGTAAAATTACATGTGATTTTATGGCAAGAATTTAACTGTCAGTTTTTCGAGTTGAAGCAGCACAGAGAGAAGTTCATAAGTGACTCAAGAATGGATGCAGCAAATCCGTCAATGGCCTATGGTGACATCTGGACGGCTGACTGGTGGCGCCTGCCTCCTTGCTATCTTACCTGGTAAACGCATATCGTTTACCAGCAGCCCATCCAGATAAGACAGCTTTATCTAATCAAATTACCCAAAGTTGGTATGCCATTCATGTCTCCTCTTTGATATTTCAGTATGTTAATAACTGTGCAATACAGCATAATATTAGCAAAAATGCAAACATTAAGGCTGCATGCTTAGCACCACCATGGGGACCTTTTGTTAATGTACAGTAATTTACAACATGTTTCAGTCGTAATTTGCATGTTTTCTGCATGGATAAAAGCTTACCCATGTCACAAAGCACATTCTGTATATTTGGTGTACCTTGTATTATCAATAGTGACCAGAAAACTCATTTTAATCCCCTGCTCAGGGAACTATGTGAATATTTTTTTTTCTAAGTTGAGTCTTCATTGTCCTAACCATCCACAATCATCTGGATTAGTAGGGAGGGTTAATATGACCATTTTAAAAAAAAATTCAAAGATGTCTACTGAAACAAACCTTAAATGATCAGAGACACGTTAAATTCTACAAGGAAACTGAGTCCATATGAGATATTAATGGGAAGACTCATGGCCCTTCCAGCTGCTCTACTAGTGTCAAATGAAAAAGTAACTCTAATGGATGATGTAATGTTAATAACTTGTCCATCTCTTACAGCAGGATCATAGAACTGTGTGAAAAGTTCTTCCTCAACCTCCTGGCCAGCTCTGTCACCAACTGCAGCCGAGTGATTGGGTTTATGTAAAAACCTTCCAGAGTAAGAACTGTTTGAGCCTGAGGTGGAAAGGCCCTTTATCTTGTAATCCTCACCACCCTGACTGTGGTTCTCTGTGCAGGACTGCCAACCTGGATTCACTCATCCTACTGTAAGAAGACCTGTCGTGTAGGGGCCCCAGACGAATCACTGTTGCCGGCAAAAAAAGACTGAAGTGTGAAGGACGAATCATCTGCCCCAGTGAAGAATTAAGGCAAATTTCAGCTTAAACAGCACTTCATGATGAATACTATGACAACAGGCACCTTTGTTTTGTTTTTGTTGCTGTTTCCTTCTATAACCTGGTTGAGAGAAAATGGTTTCCTGTTGGTTCTTCAACAGTATGCTGTGGACTTAAATGTGACAAACTGTTGGGTGTATCACATATACCTCAACACTCTAAGGCAGGGATTCCAATTCCTGCATCAAAGGTAACATTTGAGAAAGAATTTAGTCATACTAATCTAACCAGTGTAATGTGAAACTTTTCAAAGGTTGTGTCTTTTCAGCTTGCCATCACAAATTGTGGAGACACATGTTATGCCAAAATAGCGACTGTACCAGTAGGAATCAGCAAATGCAATGACACTTGACATGAAAATGTATTGAACTTTTTACAGTAAAAAACTATGACTGGAGGCATGGCATGGGCATGATAGAGGATCATTACTACATTTGTGGTGATCATGCCTACCCCTGGTTGCCCACAAACTGGTCAGGGTGTTGTTTTGTGGGCTATATTACTCCTGCTATTCAGTATTTTGAAAACCCTCCAGCAGGTAAACTGAGAAGTAACGCAGGAGCTCCACTGGGCAAAACAAGTATTTTCAGCTTTCATTCCTGTGTATGGAATGCAAAGGACAATGCTTGAAATCACCATGCTTGCTCAAATTCTCCAGGAGGTAGCTAAAAATACTTCATATCACACCAAAATGGCAAATGGAGAAATGACTGAAATGTGAACCGTGGTATTACAAAATCATGTGACACTCGATATAATGCTTGCTGCAAAAGGGGGGTCATGTGTCCTCATAAAAAGTTGTTGTTCTTATATTAGTGACTATCATGACGAACAAGAAAAGTTGGCCAATTTCATGGAGCAGAGGGCCAAAGATTTGGACAGCACTTCTAAACAATGGACCACTTTTTGGATGGCTGGCCAGTGTATTTGATAACCTGGGAACTGGTATATTACAAGGTATCATTAGAGTAATTGGTATTATTCTTTTAACTGTTTTAATATTTTCTGTTCTAAAGGCTGTAAGCACAAAGTGTTTGATCACACCTGCATGCAAAATGCCACGCGTACGTGATGATGAACTTAAGATGAATGAAAATTCAATCACTGCAGATGATGAATATTATGATGCTGAAGCGTATTTTATCAAATTAAGAAAAAACAAAATATAATTGTGTATTGTATGACACTAATAGTGTCAAAGAGGGATTCTGTTAGAGAAAATTATTTCTCATGATTCTTCCTCACAAAATGCATATTAACTTACAGTTTCTTCACAAATGAATTGCTTAATATTTGTTATGTTAAAGTCCAAACACACAAATATGAATACCTCAAAAAAGGTTCGACTGCTAAACAGCAAAATGTACCCAAAAATGAAAAAATAGCAGCAACCACCACTGGATTCCAATGTTTAATGACCAGGAACGATAAAACAGCAACATGTACAAGATAAGCGCTTTCGGGCTGTGCCTTTCTTCAGATAAAAGCAACATTCATAACATCTATACTTAAAAGAAATGGCAACCAATCATATTCTAGTATTTACCAGCCGTTTCTTAAGAGCAGGTTTTAAAGGGACCACATCATTAAGTCCAGGATACATATGTGCTGAATATTCCAATATCCATTTTATTTCTTCTAATTCTGTATCATTTATTATATCACCCCCCTCTAAACTCTTTTCTAACTATCCAAATAGCCATAAACATAAAATAATGTCCCTCATTATTGAAAATATGCCTAAACAAGGCATTATGTTCATTCTGTGTCCTTATTGCGGACAGACGATTCAAAATTCTAGTTTTAAACTTACAGTTTTTGTCTTGCCTACATAGTAACAGGTGCATCTCTGACAAATGGCAAGGTAAACCAGATTCATGGTATTGCAACTGGCATTAGCCCAAAAATGACAGACCCTCCCGGTAACCGGGTGCATAAAGCTGGAGTCCAGGCACCTCGAAGCTGGAAATAATCCAATAATCATCCAAGTTACAATTTAAAAACCTTTTAATGTGACTGCTTGCTTTCATTCACATAAATAAAATTAACTTCTGCAGACAAATAAAAGGCATTCAAAAGAACATTTAAATACATGACATCACAAACCCAGCCTAAAAAGTCATGTGATTATCAAGTCATATGATCAAAAAATTCACGATTCATTCACAAACATATTATTATTGTTATTTGATGTAAAAAATGTGTATGTATGTATGTGTATATATATATATATATATATATATATATATATATATATATATATATACGTGTGTGTGTGTGTGTGTGTGTGTATATTAATATATTAACATATAAACAGGAATAAACACCATAACTTTTGGTGATCTTAGTCCATATTTATCTTAAAAGCGACTTTAATTTTAAAATACATTTCAAGGAGCAATAATCATTTAGTCCAGGATATGAGTGTGCATTGAGCATTAATTGCCACAAAAGCTCATGCTCCTCTAACCTCAAAGTCCACGGACCCCCCCCTATAGTTGGGTACTACTTGCTCAATTACTAAATATTTAAACTGGTGACTTGGTTCATTCATTATGTGTCTAGCCAAAGCGTTTGCAGTATTCTGTTTATTTATGCTATACTGATGTTCGTAAATTCTTTGTTTAAAGTGTCTCTCTGTTTTCCCCACATAGAAGCAGACACAGGCCTGGCACTGTGCAAGGTAGACTACCCCTTTTGTGTTGTAGTCAAATCTCCCCTGCACCTCATATTGTTCACCCAGAACAGTGAATGTTGATGTTAACTGTATAAATTTACAATAGGGGCATCTACCACATTTCTTCATACCTTTGTTGGGTATATAAGGTTTTACATTCCTTTCCAGGACAGATTTAATGTTGGGCCCCCTTCTATATGTAACTTTAGGTTTATCCATTAATTTGGTCCTAAGGGTAACATCTCCGTTTATAAGGGCCCAGTTTTTAATTAAGATGTTCCTGAGGGCACCTGCATCCCTAGAAAAAGTTGTTATAAAACTAACATTGAATTCATTTTCTATCGTAGGATTCATGTCTATTATGGTACTCACCATCTCCCCATTGCATTCCAGTACATTCCTATTTAAAATGGGTTTAAAATGGCCCATCATTCTCTTCCTTTCCACTTCAACCATGATGTCATTCAAAAAACTAGGTGGGTAACCCTGCTTAAGCAACATGTTTCTCAAGTTCTGACATTCATTGTCAAAATCCTGGTTAAGGGAATTCATCCTGTCAGCTCTCCCGAGCCGCCCTTTCACCACTGTCCGCTATTGATGTGCAGGATGGTTACTGGTGAAGTGAAGAAAATCATTAGAATATGTGGATTTTCTGTATATGCGGGGTACATATCTATTATTTACATTATCCTTATTCAATTTCACATCTAGATAGGCCATTTCATGTTCACCAAAACTGAATGTAAATTGTAGAAAGAATGTCGTGTTTGACATCCCATCTAACAATTGGTTAACTGTTTCTAGATTACCTTTTATTAATAGAAACATGTCATCGAAAAACTGTGTATACCATCTCACATTGTTCCTGAATGTATCATTGGGAAACAAAAATTTATTTTCCTAGAAGGCCATGACAGTATTCGCCAAGCTGCCCCCATAGGGTGAACCCACAGCAACCCCGCTTTTCTGCAAATAGTAGTTCTTATTGAATAGAAAAAAAATATTTTCCAAAATTAGTTCTAATAGGTCCTCTATTAGGTATATTTCGTCCCCATCAACATCTTTCTCCATCAAGAATTCTCTCACCCAACTAATGCCCAGAACTTGTGGTATTGCAGTATATAGGTCCTTGACATCTACCATCAGGAAACCAACATGTTTTTCCCACTATTCAATAATGTTTGTACATTTTGTGAATTACTGGGAACATTGTCCCTAGTAGAACTTAGAACCAAACACAAACTTGGAACAAAAGCACCAATTTCAAATGTGAAACACCTTTCCAACGTCAAAAAACACTTTTAAGTTTGTGAACACAGGTTTATTTAGTGCTTTTGTCAGTTTATAACATAGACTTAATCAGAATACTTCATTCCTTTGTGACTAAATTTAGTACTGACTATCAGTATATAGCCAATATATTGAATAAAAACTGGCACGTTTTTCAGGGTTTTGAAGGAATTATTGAAAAATTGGGTAGCAGACCTAATACTGTGTTTAGAAGGGGTTCTACTATTAAGCAGTTGCTGGATGGTAAACATGAAAATAGTACATATAAATGCTTCATGGGGATAAAAAAGTGTGGCTTTTGTCCACAATGCCCCCTGGTTAAACAGATTGATCAAGTTGTCATCAATAATATCTTTATAAAAATAAGGGCAAATATACATGTGATACATTAGGGGTAGTTTATGTTGCACTGTGTGAGGCATGCACATGCTTTTATGTAGGTAAAACTAAGAGGAAATTAAAGGAACGCATGTATGAGCATGCTAGAGATATTAAAAATAAAAGCATGAATAGTGCCTTATATAGGCATATTGCGAACCATCACATGGTTTTAAATTTACAGTAATTGATAAAGTATCTCAAGACCCTAGAGGTGGTCCATGGGAGGATGTTTTAGATTTTAGAGAGTTATGATGGCAAGTTAGATTAAATGCTTTATGTAAACCAGGCCTTAATGATGGTATTAGTTTTACTAGTTATCTAAAATTGCATTCATACAAAGTCTGACTAATGTTTTATGCATATTATTTTTTGGTGTAAAAAGATGGTAACAATTTTTTAGTATATGTTTATTAAGCATCTTTATTCTTTATATTGTGTGATTAGTTATGTTTTAAATGTTACAAAGGGGTTGATGTTAGCATTTTTATGTAGGTTTTTAAATACTCATTGATGTCAGGATCAGCTGGGTTTCACTGGATGAATTTCATCACATGTTGTAATGAATTAAGAGTATTTAAATGAATGGATTTTTGAGATGAAGTATTCTAATTCTGACAAAAGCACTAAATAAACCTGTGTTCACAAACTTAAAAGTGTTTTTTGACGTTGGAAAGGTATTTCAAGTTTGAAACTGGTGCTTTTGTTCCAACATTGTCCCTAGGCCAGACAAAAATCTGCCCATTCATAAAATCAAAGTGATCACGCTGCAGCTTCTTAGCCTTGACCTGCTGCAACTTCTGACCAGTTGTAGAAAAAGCAAAAATGCTGCTTCTAAATGGGTAGTATACCTTGTTTCAGTAAACTCAGTCTCAAGCCTCCACTGCAACAGTTCAATTTCTTGACCCAGTTGCCTCTCTTCCGGAGCAAAGTATTCCAACAGAAGACGCATACAAGAAATTTATAAACATCATCACTGGGTTTTCTTATATGCGTCTACTGAAACAAAAACAAGTATACATATACATTTCAAGCATCATTTTTTCTTTCACTTGCGGCACTGCAGCAGGTGAGGAAAGCTACTGATTAAGC
Organism: Protopterus annectens; assembly: GCF_019279795.1. NCBI lineage: Eukaryota > Metazoa > Chordata > Ceratodontiformes > Protopteridae > Protopterus > Protopterus annectens. Next base: position 1,546,902,403 of record NC_056739.1, read on the forward strand.
ATCACATGGTTGATGAATGAACATGTCTGTCTGAAGATATTCACAAACAGTAATTCACAAATTAATAAACAAAACTGAAACATTAGGAAAAATTGGGGTGGAACAATGTTCCAGGAACAATGTTCCCAAAGAAGTGAATGAGAGAAATCACAGATCGTCCATGGGAGAATCGAAGAAGATTGTTCATGATGCATTGGTGAATGAGGAGAAACTGGAGGAGGGATGGAATGAAACATGTGCAATGAAACATGTTTGCAACAGACTTTACAAAAAGTTTGAGTCTAGTGGGGTTTGAGTCTAGTGAATGAGAATATTTCAATGACCTTAGGAATGTACTTTCACTAATGTGGTTACTGACTTAGGAAGAGACCAAAAACTCCCCTTTGTAGCAATTGATGAATGTTTTTTTTTTCTTTTACGTTCAGTTACCAAAGGTAAGAAAAAGGTGAGTTTTAGGAGCTGCTTTGACATGAAATGAAGGAGAGAAGGTTGAGGAGGTGAGGGACACTGACTGAGGACAATATTGTTCTTGTTTTCTTACGATGATGAAAGTTTAAGTTAATAATAAAGGCTTTTTATTTTTTATCCAGAAAGCGCATTTTATTTTAGGGATCTTTTTTGTGTTTAGTAGGAAATGTTAATGTGTATGCTTGAAGATGTTCAGTTCAGATCAACCCAAGTGGCAACCAATCGAGGAGATGTTTGTTGTGTTGTTCGGGTTCAATGCAACTATTTTCAATGCAACTATGCAAACTTTTATTAAAAAAATTGAACATATGCAAGGTAACATAACAAAGAGGAGAACAAATAATAAAAACTAATACATGAAGACAACCATGATTTATAAAATAATACACAGATTACAATTAAACAACAAATAAGGGGACAGTAGTAGTGTTAAAGTAAATATTATTATGATGAACTATTAAGGAGGGGGACTAGAGGGGCTTTTCACATTTCTCATATTATATTATCCTATATACTGGACTCATTAGAAATTAGATGTCAGGCTCATGATGATGGAAATGAGAGATGAATGATAATGATCCTCCTGTTTACGGTTACACCAGTATGTAGCTCTACACCAAGTTGTAGGCCCCTACCCACCCCCTCAGACTGTGAGTTTGAGAGGAGGTGGGCCATTGAAATATTCGATATGGCTTGAGTGTCCATTGCTCAACTGATAGTTGCTGATGAAATTACTCGTACTACAGGACACATGATTTAGCATGATTTTGTTGAATTTTTGTTTGCATTGCATAAATTGACTTTGCACATTAATAGTTTACATTAAGTGATTAGCAATGGAGAGTGATTACAATGTGTTATAAGGTGCAAATTAGCTAGTGCAAAAGGTGTGAACATATTAACAGAATGACTAAAACCCACAGACTCAGTGTGCCACTCAACCACAGCCAATAAGGCAAAGGAAACAAGCGTGTCATAACGCACTAACAACAGGTGACTCATCTGAGTCCCCACACCAGGGTCCAAACAAAGACAGGTTGACTGTAGCTGACTAGGGTGGGCTGACTTATCATCAGTGCTGCCATCATCACACCCCTATCCATGCACTCATGACAAGGAGAAAGTACTCCCTGACTCTGTTATTGTCCATGTTAGACCCCTATGACTGAAATGTGAAAGACTGGAAAGAAGCTCCGATCGGAGAGGCCAGGACACGATGATGTTAGCCTGGTGCATATGAAATGAGCCTGGCTGAATTTTATGCCAGAATGATACAAAATGGTCAGGACAACATGTTGCCTTTCTCAATTGGCATTCTATTAGTGTCATATCTGCCCCATTAAAATATGGGTGCATGTGGGATCTTGCTGCCCCTATAGTGCCTTTTTTAGGCAGGGTTCAAATAACAAATTCACCACCATAACAGAAACAGGCAAGCAAAAACTGAGGGTAATGCTACTCAATGCTAGAAGTCTAAATCTCAAAATGCACTCAGTCGAGGCACTCCTTAAAATGGAGAACATCGATATCTGTGCAGTGACTGAGACCTGGTTCAAGGCTCCAGATAGCACCCCTGCACTACCAGGCTATAACTCATACCACACTTTTCGGCCATGTAACCTGGACCAAAGGCGGAGGTGTGCCCATATCCATTAAGGATATCCACACCTCGAGGCTAGTTGCTCAGCATAATGCATCCAAGGTTATCCAAGTGCAACTAACTCTGGGCAAAACTACAGATCCCCACCATGCCCCGGGATTCCCACTCTTATTTTCTTGATGTACTGGAAAATATAAGGGTTCAAACAAACACCCTAATAATGGGCGACTTCAACTATGACACCATTAATTGGGAAAACTACTTGTGTACCAACTCCTTAGCTCAACGCTTTCTGGAATTCATAAACTCCAATGCCCTAGATCAACTTATCCACATCCACACCCCCACCAGGGGCAACAATATCCTAGACCTAGTCATTACTAACATGAGTGACTGGTGTTCCACACCTGAAGTCATCTCCTCGTTGGTCCGATCCGACCATAAGCATATCACCCTTGATATCCACATCCTGCCCCCACCACCCATTAAGGAAACCACAGTAAATAATTTCTCCAAAGCCAACTTCATGCCTCTTAAGAAAGAAGTTGTGAACTTCATGACACCCATGCAGATGGACAATACAGTTACAACTGCTGAATCCTACACAAATGCACTCTATAAGCACTTACACGACTGCATGGATTGTGCTATTCCAAACAGAACCAAGACTCTATCCTCCAAAAAAAGGAAGCCAATCTGGTGGTTCCCTGACATAAACAAACTGTACAACAGAAGGAAGAAATTGTTGCAAAAGAGAGTAAAATCCCATGAGTGGAGGAGCTCCTTGGTCAGCCTCAGTAAAAAGCTGAGATCCCTTATAAGATCCTCCAAAGCTAGCTACAAAAACAAACTCGCCACTAAATCTAAGGACAACCACTAAGCATTCTATAGCTATGCCAAGAATCTAGATGGCAACACCCAGATCTGCTCTGATTTACAGCACAAAGGCACGAAAATTACAGAACCAACTGATATTGCTAACATCCTGGCAGATAGGTTCAGTGCTAACTTTACCCCCCTCTCACCCCCTAAATAGCCCATATCTATACAGGAAGAATACAGAGTCCCTGTAATCACAACTATGCAGGTAAAAGCTGCACTCTCTAAAGCCAAAAACACAGCATCCATGGGACCAGACAACATCCCAGGCTGCATTTTACATGAACTTCAGAACGAACTGGCTCACCACTTAAGCACCATGTTCAATAACAGCCTTGCATCAGGCTTTGTGCCCACTGAATGGCGCACAGCAACAGTTATCCCACTCCACAAAGGGGGAGCCACCACTGATCCCGGGAACTATCAACCTATTAGCCTGACGAGCCTGGTCTGCAAGGCCATGGAACGTATCATCATGGAACTCAAAGACATTGGTAACCTCCAAACTCTGGATCCCACCCAGTTCGGGTTTGTGAAAGGCAGATCATGCCTCCTGAACCTGATCGACTTCTTTGAGGCAGTCACCAAAGCCGTGGATGAGGTTAAGGTGGTTCACACAGCCTATCTTGACTTTGCCAAGGCTTTTGACACCATCTCCCATTCTGGAATTATAGCTAAACTCACTAAACTAGGTATAAATCCCTATGTCACAAGATGGGTTGCCAACTGGCTCACTGACAGAACCCACACTGTAAAAGTTGCAGACTCCAAATCTGACCTCAAAGCAGTGACAAGTGGAGTACCACAGGGTTCCGTCTTGGGACCTCTCCTGTTTGGTATCTACTTCTCTGAAGTACAGGCTAACACAGAAAGCCTCTGGCTACCGAACTTCGCAGATGACTGCAAACTAGGAGCCACAGTCAAGTCCCCAAGTGATGTGGACATCCTACAGAAGGGCCTCACTGAGACAGATGCCTGGTGTCAGGGCCATGGCCTCAAACTCAATGCCAAAAGTGCAGTGTCATCCCCTTTGGTAAAAACTCTGTACACATGAACTACCACATAGGCAGCAATCGACTTAACACCAAATGCGTGATAAGAGACCTTGGGACCCAGGTGGACAGTAGTCTCTCCTTTGATAGTCACATTGCCACAGTAATCAGGAAGTCCTTCTACATGGCACACCTCATCATAAAAGGGTTCTCATCCAGGAAAAAAGAGGTAACTGTTCCCCTCTACTCGACACTCATTAGACCCATTATAGAGTACAATGCCCCTTTTGGAATGTACCTCACAAGACATCTGCAGCAGCTGGAAAGGCCACAGAAGTACCTCACAAAGAGGATTACTGGCCTCAAACAAATGCCCTACACTGACTGCCTCAAAAAACTCCAGCTTTACTCCGTAGCATATCGCCTGCTCCGAGGTGACCTCTGCCTAACATATAAAGCTATGTCAAACCCAGAGCTGTTGGACATGCTACACCTAAAGAAATCCCAATCCCTCCGAGCTACATGCTCTAGGGACTTAAATCTTATCACCACAATAAACAGGACACACTGGAGGGATAGATTCCTGTCCCAGAGACTTCCTACACCCTGGAACAAGCTACCCATTTATGTCAAGCAAAGTTCTTCATTAGCACTCTTCAGGAAAAATCTTGATGAGTGGATGGGAGATGGGAGATGGGAAATAGGAAATACATCCTGGTGATCACGTCTGTGTTTCTGCTTGACAGTGGCATAGGAAAATAACTTTCTTGGGTGGCGTAAGCCATGGAACCTTGCTGGCTAGGCTAATGTAGGCCCTTGGGCCGATAGCCTAGTACCTACCTATGAATCTATGAAGGGATTAAGTTGGAATTAATCAGAAGACTATTATTAATAGTTTTTGAATATAATGTTTTTTCATGCATGGGCAATTTATACAGTTAAGTACAGGTGGTAGCCATGGGCACCCCCTGTGCTAATTCATATGCAAACACGGTAATGTCTTGCTGGGAGAGAGAGTACGTTTTGGGTACCAAGAATGCCTGGAGAGAGAAAGTGTGCCTATATAGGTGCTTTGCAGACATTTTTCTTCTGTGGGGAGGGAATGAAAGTGACTTATTAAGTTTTATAGCATACCTAGAGTTCACTACTACTTTTCTTAAGTTTACTGTACAATCTTCTGTTGACACTATAGATTTTCTAGATGTGAGGCTTGTGCAGGATGAAATGGGGTTTAAGAGCACACTTTACAGGAAGGAATGTTGGAAGAACAATATTTTGACACAGGATAGCATGTATCCTAGATTTACATTTGACAACATTGTAACAGGACAGATGAGAAGAGTTTTCAGATTATGTACTGAAGACCAGAATTATGAAGATGAGTTAGTAAAGATGACAGGGCACTTTAAAGAAAGGGGTTATGATGGTAAGAAGATAAATGACATTGTTCAATGCCAGAGACAATACAAGGAAACCAGGTTGTAACCCTGGGTATAACGAAAAGGTGTTACGGTATCACACACTAACAACAGCAATGATGGTGTGATTAGATTAATGTTCGCTTATAGTAGTAACATTTATGGGGTTTGTGACATAGGAAGAACTGGAAGATTTTATTAACAGATGAAAAGTTAAGGAAGGTCTTAGGTGACAAGCCCATCTTTGGGTTCAGAAGAAATAGAAACCTGAAGGATATATTAGGCAATGAGGGCATGGAAAGTTCCAAACAGGCAATGGTCGGCAGAGGGACCAGGCCATGTGGGGCTTGTAAAGCTTGTGGCAGTTTGAATAGGAATCCAGCTTTACACACTCGGTTACAGGGAGGGTCTATCATTTTGGGGCCAATGCCAGTTGCAATACCATGAATCTGGTTTACCTTGCCAATTGTCAGCGATGCACTTTTTACTATGTAGGCAAGACAAACTGTAAGTTTAAAACTAGACTTTTGAATCATCTGTCCACAACACGGACACAGAATGAACATAATGCCACACAGAATTAACATAATGCCTTGTTTAGGCATATTTTCAATAATGAGGGACATTATTTTATGTTTATGGCTATTTGGATAGTTAAAAAAAGGGTTTAGAGGGGGTGATATAATAAATGATACAGAATTAGAAAAAATAAAATGGATATTGGAATTGACAGCACATAGGTATCCTGGACTTAATGATGGGGTCCCTTTAAAACCCGCTCTTAAGAAACGAGGGGTACAATACTAGAATATGACTGGTTGCCATTTCTTTTAAGTATAGATGTTATGAATGTTGCTATTATCTGAAGAAGGGCATAGCCCGAAAGCGCTTATCTTGTACACATTGTTGTTTTATCGTTTCTGGTCACTAAACATTGGAATCCACTGGTGGTTGCTGATATTTTTTCGTTTTTGGGTACATTTGCTATGTTAAAAATGATTATGTAGTATAGATGTATACTTATGCAAACCACAGATACTTATTGTAGTTCAAAGTGTTTTACAATTCCATTCTGGTATTAAGCTAAGTGTACTAACAGATGACTGAAGGTAAAGAAAGTGATGAAGGGGGTTAAGGGATATACTACAGTCTACAGAGTCTGGAATGCCCAGGAAGGGAGGAAAGTACACTATGTGAAAAAGATTTTGTTTTATGTGAGATTTGACCTTCCCAGGCTGGGATGCGTAGCTACAAGGAATGTTGGGGGATAACATGTACTGGTACTGAAATACACAAGGTTGAAAAACAAGACTGGTTGCCAGGTCAGGTGGCTTGTATTTTTAAAACATTATTGTTACTAAAAAAAACATGGTTTCAGGTGGCTTGTATTTTTAAAACATTATTGTTACTAAAAAAACATGGTTAAGTGTTCACGTGCAGCACAAAGCGAGAAACAAGAGGGTCTGCAGAAACCCTATTTGTTAGTCAATAGGAAACGTCAAAATTCTGCATGCATGTTATCGATAAGAAATTAAATAAAAACTGAATTTTTTTGCTGCTTGGTGAAACTGATTTGAAAATTTTGTGAAGGCAGTCTCTCAGCACTGTGACTTATTCTACTACAATAAAAAAAACAATGATTGTACATCCTGAAGAGTTATTCTTGAGTCAAGACTTTTAGGTAATAAATGTTATTTATGTACATTTGAACAGAACTCTAACAAGATAAATGGAAAAAAAGTGGCCAGCAGCTGAATGGGCCAGCTGGAGTCCTGACTGCAGAATTTCAAGTGTACTTCAACTTTGGTTTCCATTGCATGCTTGAAGATTGTAACCTATGATCCTCAGAGAGAATTTAACTGTGATTACACAGAAACACATAAATGCTAACAACGGAACTGCTGAACCTTGGAGAAGTCTCTCTTCACCAAGATACAGCTATCTTTGAGTTAATAAATATAACTGAGAAGCAGAGGTGTGGGATTGCAGCATCCTCAAACACTAAGGGGTGCAGGGAGATTTCTCTGCCAAAAATAGTTTAAATGTGCAACAGTGACTTCAACCAGTTTGCCCTCATGTGTGATTAATCCCATATACATTTTCCTACTTTCAGGACTTATTATATCTATTCTCAAACTTCTGATAGGGCACTGTGGATCTTCAAACCCTGTGAACCGAAATGACAGTCTGACATATGGTGAATATCACAGTTAAGATGCAGAGTTTGCATACATGGGCTTTTTCAGCAAAGAAGTTGGTATCGTCTTTTTTGCTCAATGTCCTGCACATGGCCAAGAAGCAGCTTCAACCAGAAAGAAACTGAGACACTCAAACAGTAGAGCTACTAATACTGAACACCTTTCCACAAAAGTTATTCTTTGTGGCCTGAAAATGGGTAAGACAAATTGCTCTCGTTACCCTGGAAGACCCGCTAACACTTGTGGAAAGATGCATCACACTAATGCAATTGAACTCCTCAGAATTCCAGGTCCCAAAGTGTCTTTCCTAGACTGTTCTGTTCAAATTGAAAGCTGTTAAACAATAACATTAAATTAGACAATAATAACTCTGAACCAGAAGAAATACTTCTTGTACACTGTGGGGGGGGGGGGGGGGGTTACCTACCTCTCAGGGTTAAAATGAAAACAGGAAGCACAGTTTTACAGCAAATTCCCCTCTGCAAAAGAATTCCATGGATTGCAGTGCAAAAAAAAAGTTTTCAGACTGCCTCACTTTATAATACTGTGCACGATAAAGACTAAAAACAGCAGTCTGTTTGTACAGCTGAATTAATATACAGAATGTGTGTCATGAAATCATGTGCTAGTGCACAAATTCCAGATGTTTGTAACTCAAGTAGCTGCAGAGGCTCTTAAATTTTGCAAATATGGTATGTCTAGTCTCCAATGAGTTCATAAACAAGAACTTATGTGATTAAACGAGCCAAATTTTTCAAGGGACAGTGTACACAAATGTCAAGCTTACATTTAACACTGGGTACATGCAACTCATATCCTGCATCAGTGCTGTGCCCCAGTTTGTTCATAAGGTAATAATGGGAAAGGACCTTCCTTACTTTAAAGACATATGGCACTGGAAAACTCAGAATATAAGGAGCAGTCAAGATGAAAAACAACCTGGTGAAGGAATGGTCCTTCTCACAAGAAATTAGAATCCCCTAAAGAACAGAAAAAAGTCTGGTACTGGAAAAAGTATTCATAGAAGGTGACTGGTACCAGGTGTAACAAAGAGAAGAAACAGAGGGAACCTGTGTTATCTAAACATCAAATAAAGCAGCATAACTTTAGGGCAAAGTGCTTGCAGAAGTTTGAGAGACTACAAGTAAACAATGATGCGCAACAATGGTGCGCATAGGAAATCACACTGTGCTCTCAGTTTTTCAACTTCTATGGCAAATGGCAGTTTATATACTAACTAAAAGAATGGAATAAAATGTTAAGATAACTTTCACTACTCTAGCTCTATGGTCAGCCTCAGTAAGAAGCTGAAATCCCTCATAAAATCCTCCAAAGCTAGTTAAGAAAACAAAATCGCCACTGATTCTAAAGACAACCACAAAGTATTCCATAGCTATGTCAAGAATCTCAATGGCAGCACTCAGATCTGCTCTGAATTACAGCACAATGGCACTAAATATACAGAACCAACTGATATTGCCAACATCCTGGCAGATAGGTTCAGTGCTAACTTTACCCCCCCTCTCACCCCCTAAAGGGCCCATCTCTATACCAGAAGAATGCAAAGTTCCTGCAATCACAGCTGCACAGGTAAAAAACACACTTCAAAGCCAAGAACACAGCATCCATGGGACCTGACAACATCCCAGGCTGCGATCTACACGAACTACAGAACGAACTGGCACCCCACCTAAGTACAATGTTTAATCATAGCCTCACCTCAGGCTTTGTGCCCACTGGAATGGCGCACAGCAGTTATCCCACTCCACAAAGGAGGAGCCACCACGGACCCTGGGAAGTACCGCCCAATTAGCCTGACGAGCCTGGTCTGCAAGGCCATGGAACGTATTATCATGGAACTTATAAACAAAGACATTGGTAATCTCAAAACTCTTGACCCAACCCAGTTCGGGTTTGTAAAAGGCAGTTCATGTCACCTAAACCTGATGGACTTCTTTGAAGCAGTCATTAAAGCCGTAGAAGAGGGTAAGGTGGTTCACACAGCCTATCTAGATCTTGCCAAGGCTTTCGGCACCATCCCCCACTCTGGAATTATAGATAAACTCACTAAAATAGGTATAAATCCCTATGTCACAAGATGGGTTGCCAACTGGCTCACTGACAGAACCCACACTGTGAAAGTAGCAGACTCCAAATCTGACTTCAGACCAGTGACAAGTGGAGTACCACAGGGTTGAGTCCTGGGTCCTCTCCTGTTTGATATCTACTTCTCTGAAGTACAGGCGAACACAGAAGGTCTTTGGCTAATGAAGTTCGCAGATGACTGCAAACTAGGAGTCATAATTGAAACTTCAAATGATGTGGACATCCTACAAAAGAGCCTCACTGAGACAGATGCCTGGTGTCAAAGCCATGGCCTCAAGCTCAATACCAAAAAGTGCACTGTCATCCCCTTTGGTAAAAACTTTGTACCCATGAACTACCACATAGGCGGTAGTCTAATTAACACCGAAAGTATGACAAGAGACCTTGGGAGACAGGTGGACAGTAGTCTCTCCTTTGACAATCATATCACCACAGTAGTCAGGAAATCCTTCTACGTGGCACATCTCATCACAAAAGGTTTCTCATCCAGGAAAAAAAGAAGTCATTGTTCCCCCTCTACTTGTCACTCAGACCTATTATAGAGTACAATGCCCCCTTTGGTATGTACATCACAAGACATCTACAACAACTGGAAACACCTCACAAAGAGGATTACCGGTCTCAAACAGATGCCCTACGCAGACCGTCTCAAAAAACTCCAGCTTTACTCCATTGCATATCGCCTATTCAGAGGTGAGCTCTGCCTAACAAACAAAGCTGTGTCAAACCCAGGGCTGTTGGACATGCTCCACTTTAAAAAATCCCAATCCCTCCGAGCTACACGCTCTAGGGACCTAAACCTAGTCACCACAATAAACAGAACAAGCTGGAGGGATAGATTCCTGTCCCAGAGACTTCCCATACTCTGGAACAAACTACCTCTCCATATCAAACAAAGCTCCTCATTAGCACTCTTCAAGAAAAATACTGATGACTAAATGGGAAATTCACTTCTGTGGCTCTGCTCAACAGGGGCACAGGAAAATAATTTTCTTGGGTGGCGAAAACCAGGGTACCTTTTTGGCTAGGCTTATATAGGCCCTAGGGCTAATAGCCTAGTACCTACCTATGGGAGGTCAGTAGCAAAATTAGCACATAGTCATATATGTTGGGTGGCCAATCCTTTGGTAAGAAAAAGGAAATACAAAAGAAAGGCTCCTGATTATGTTCTTTTGGACAAGGATCTATAAGAAACTAGAATACTACATCATGCCTAGAATTGTTAGCATAATTCTCCAATTACTTCTGGGAACTATGCCAGTAACAGAAACTCAAGTCAAAAGTATGCTTATTGACCTAACAGGGTCTTCAACTATGACAGGGAAGGATTACCAGCTAGTTAAACTAAATTATGTCATCAGATATGAAAAAGTTATTCTCTTATGAATGAACTAAGCTAAGCCACTGGTATATGGTTAGCATTACTCTGTAGCTGGGATTGGTTAAAGAGGAAATCTATTTATTTATTGCTTTAGGTTTAACTTTGAAATTCTAATTGGGAATAACTCAAAGTGCAAAGAAAAAGGTTCCACAATGACAGAAAAATAATGCATACTTCTAAATAAAAAGCAGAAGATACAATGATTAAGAAAGGTGCAGGTACGTATGCTTGCACTCTGAGTACATTTTTTCCTGAGCATCACTTACAAGCACTGAGGCTTTTTGAAGCCATACGACATCTACAGCAACAACAGACACACAGTTTGCATACTCAGAGGAGTGTTAATTAAAAACACTATCTTCAGTATTTAAGCAGGTGAAAATGATACTTACCAGTAGCTTGGAGAGTGGCAACACTGACATATGTACCTTTTTAGTTTTTAATGCCAAATGATTTGCAGGCAGCAATAAGAGTTTTAAAGTATGAAACAGAATTCTCTGGCTACACCCTGATGACTAATGAATAAACACTCCAACTAAATTTGTTCAAAATACTAGCACCATAGAAAGAGCTATTCTTTGTGGATTATTCCTGCTTATGTTCCTGAATTCGCTTAATAAAGCCTGCTTTCAACTTGAGTGTTGGTGTCAAGCCTTTCTATAGTGCTAGCTGGTTTGTTATTTGGTTCTTGCAGTTTGCAAGCACTTGTCCGGATATACTTTTTAAGCTATTCTTTCATATCTGTGATACAAATATATTCCAGTGTTGTGTTATCTGCCAAACAACAGCAAACAGTAAGAACACAAATCCTTATCAGTTACAACTGAAGAAATGGAAAATGATGAAGTTTAAGGAAGCTTAAATCAAATAATGTCCAGATAATAGTTACAGGTACTGAATGGAGAAACTTGGACTGACAGCTTTCCTAAATAGCTCTGAACATGGCAGTACAACTGAAAATGCAAAGACAGATTGTGTTTGTTATCAGAACGGGAAAGAGGATATGTATGCATCAAGGAACCCATTTGACATATTGGGTTATGGCAGCCTAGTGTCAAGCACTACAAGTCAAACAAATCACTACAAACTGTTCCTAGAGACAGCCTACTGGAATACTTTGGTAAGTCATTAAAGGCACTCACTACTTCATGTCCTGCTTGCCCAGTCTTCCCTGATAGCCCCCACTGAACTGCTGCTGGTACCTTCTTTGAATATAAATAGCCCTAAAGTTGTAAAAGTTGTTAGAACCCTCTTTGAATGTAAAATTGTAACCAGTGGTACCCCACAGGGATCAGTCCAGGGCACTCTTCTGTTCAGCATTTTTTTACAGACATTCAAGCCAATATCCCAGAAGTGTGGTGGCCAAGATTGCTGAGGACTACAAATTGAGAACTTCCATCTGCTCCAAAGTCAGGGGCTGGCATAATGGGTAATGTGTTTACCTCACAAGCACAACATACAGGATTTGATTCTGAACTATAGACTTCATAGATACTCTTAAGACCACCAAGTCTTATGGCCATTTGTTCCTTGTCAATACCCTCCCTCATGCTGCATGTCCTTTTGCAGAGCAGCTATAGCAGTGAATCCTGGATTAAATTTGTGGCTACCCATCCTGTCATCTAGGTTATATTTAAAGGAAGACAGTGCACTGTTTAACATACAAAAGTTTATTGCAGAAGTTTGGGAGATGCTGGGTAATAAACTTGCTTCTCCCTCATATTTTATTTATCTCTTGGTGATGATTTAGGTCTCTAGAGCTATTACTGGTGGAAATATTGGCCTTGCAGAGATAGAGGAGGTACAGATCAACTAATAAGCAAAACATGGATCTCCCCTCAAATGTTTAAAAGACACTGAATAAAAAACAGAGCTTTCAGCCTTTCTTGGTTGCTCAGAGACTTTAAGCCTGTGATTTTTTTAGTTGGGAATCTTTGGGATCTTAATAATTGTTTGGTATAGTGAGATATATTCCAAAGAAGGCATGGCACTTGAAAATCTGCATGATTAATGATAAGTGCAAGGAAGAGATTACTTTCACAACTGTTATCACATGGTGGTCAAAAGAGAGGGGATTATCAACCCAAGTTCCTAGGTCTCTGATGTTATTTTCATTTTGTAGTGGTGTAAAACTATCATTGCTATGGCGTGTGTGTGTGTGTGTGTGTGTGTGTGTGTGTGTGTGTGTGTGTGTGTGTGTGTGTGTGTGTGTGTAACGGAATGCAGTGTACTTAAGAGTAACAAGCCGGATATAATGTCTTTCATTTTCCATCAGAATCAGACCTCAGCACTGGGCACAGTAAGTGGCTATCGCTGATGGTCTGTGCAGGGTGTGTGAGAGTAACAGACTAATGGCTCTGAGGCACAGCAAGTATTATGGCCACCCCATACTACTATGTTTTCTGGTAGAGTTCTTGCTTGTGGTTCTTTCTGTGTGGAGTATGCATGTCCTCCTTGTCTCTATGTGGGTTTTATCCAGTATCAACACTCCAAAGACATGACATAGATCAACTGGCATTTTTCCAGTTTGCCCATAGATAAGCATACAGTGTGAAAGACTAGGGTCTCTCTCTCTGCTGTCATAGACCTGGTTTGTAATGGACAGTGTCAGAATGTTTGTGCACATGTGAAAAATATCACTGATTTAATGTGGGCCCATATGTAGGGGGCATATACATAATTTCTGGATAGCAAATAAGATTTGATTTTTCCTGACTCATGATTTTTTTCCTGACTTGTGACTTTTGTTAAGACAATTACTGAATCAAAACATTGAGAAGAAATGTCTAAAATGAATCTTTGTGCATCTCGAAACTCATGGTTTCTGGTGGCCTAGTACCCCCCCCCCCCGACCAACAGTTTAATTTGGTTACTTCAATGCAGTCCTGGCCAGTTATAGTGTGATAAAAGGATGGAGTAAAAAGCTGAAAAATATGACAAAGCATTAAAAAGAAAAGGCAAGAAAAAAGGAACCCAGATGGTGTAGGAAAGTGGTGGGGGTGGGGAGGTGGGCAAGCAAGACAAGAAAGAATTATAACCTTGGGCTAAAGTTAATACCTCATATTATAAATTCATCTAATGCCTGTAGAAAAAGTACTTGCTTTCTACAATTCAGTGTTTGCAGCTTTGTACGTGCACTTCTAAACAAGTACAATGGGAAAATAAGAGGTTAGTATACAAAGTGGGACTATGCATCACTGAATGTTTACGGATATTCATGTTTAGTCAGCAGTAGCTCCCTCATCCATATCTGTTGCTGATATGCATACAGTGACTAAAATTACTTCACTGTTAAAAATAGCTCATAGCATAATTTGCTGTGTGGATATACACGTGTGTGTGTACGGAAATGTGCAAAGTTAATTATGAGATGGAGAAAAACAAACCGAAAGACAAGTGACAGGGCGATGGATCCTCTATATTAAAACGCACTTTAGCACTTTCGTCAATGGTATAAATTACTTCTTCAGAATGAAAAAACTCTACTTATATAATAAAGACTCATGTCCTCAATGAATCAATCGGCTTCAACCCAGCCTGTCTTAAAAACACAGTACATATATTGTTTTTAAACCTACTACAGAACATACACAATGGTTGCATTAGAATACTCTAAACAAAAAATACTTTAAAAAGCAAATTCAGCTTTCATTTTTAAAACACAACTAACAGAAATTACATCATTGAGTCCAGGGGGCAGACTATCATTGAACTTTATTTGCCACTTTAGTCCTTTATACTGCAAAAATAAATCAAAGTATCCCCACTCTTGGACCCATTTCAACTTTTTCCATAACCATGTATTTAAAATAACGTTCTGGGTGGTTTTTAACCTGTTTTGCAAGTGCATTCATTTCATCTAGCCTTGAAATATCATACTGGTGTTGGTAAATTCTCTTTCTAAATGGCCACTTGGTCTTACCAATATAGAACATTTGACATACTTGACACACTGCCATGTAAACCACCCCAGAAGTAAAACAATAACCTTTGATAGTGGTTTTAATATACTGACCAGTAGCTATTCTTACCCCTTCTCCTTCTAAAATAAAGTTACACTGGTGGCATCTTCCACATTTGTGCATACCCCTTTCAGCCACTCTAACATTATCGCTTTCCAGCAAATATTTATAACAAAGATCCTTCTTATAGACTATAGTAGGTTTATCTCGGATGAAGACAATGAAGTAGAGCTACTCAGATGGAACGTTATGGTGAGTACATAACTTCTTTATCTGAAGTAGTTTACTTCATTTGGTCTTCAACCTGTGGGACAGAGTCCCCAGCTACTAAACTCCTGGGTGGCCCTCATGGAAGAATATTCCGGAGCACCGCAGAACCAAAGGATGCTCTCCTTACAGAAGTCAAATCCAATTTGTAGTGAGACATAAAGATATGAGACGAGGACCAAGTAGCTGCAGAACAAATATCCAATGAAATTCTAGACCAAAAGGCCGCAGAAGTAGCCATGGACCTAGTGGAATGAGCTTTCACCTGACCCGGAGGAGACATGCCTTTGTCCTTATAGACCTGAAGGATGCATGAGGAAATCCACCTAGTAATAGTGACCTTGGAGATAGGTTTAACCAAAAAGGGTTTATAGAAGGACACAAACAGCTGATCGGCTTTACGGAAGTTTTTGGTCCTATGTAAAATTGTAACTGTCTATGAACATCCAACAAATGGAGTTTGTATTTTGTTAGCAAAATTAGGAAAGAAAACAGGTAAATTGATGGTTCGATTGATATTAACTTGTGATGCCACCTTAGGAAGAAAGGACGGATTGGTCCAAAGGGAAACCCTATCTTTATGGAAAATTACATATGGAACTTTGATGGACAAGGCTTGCAATTCTGAACAATTAGCAGAAGTGATAGCCACCAGGAATGCTGTTTTCCAAGATAAGAATTTTAGATCTGTGGTTGCAGCAGGATCAAAAGGTTGAGTGACTAAAGCTTGAAGAACCATAGTAAGGTCCCATAGGGGAACAGGATCCTTGACTGGGGGTGGGGGTGGGGCGTAACAGAAAAGCCCCTTTGACACAGGCTTCAGTCTGGAGGAGGCTAGTGAGGCCGAATTCTCACCCACATGAAAATGAGAAATGGCAGCCAAATTAACTCTGATAGTAGAAGAACTAGCTCCCTGTTGAAAAATATTGGCTAGGAAATCAAGAATGGCAGGAATAGGAGCCATGAAGGGGTCTAAACTCCTTTGAGAAGCCCAAAAGGAAAAACGTTTCCATTTGCTGTGGTAAACCTTCCCAGTTGAAAACTTATGAACAGCCACCAGAATAGACCTAACTGAAGAGGATAATTCAGGAGTCCTAGACATCATGGGAACTGGAGCAGCTAAGCTGTGAGCTTCAAACTGTCCAGGTTCGGATAAGGAACCACCGATGGGTGTGAAATCAGATCCTGAATGGGATCCAAGATCCAGGGCGGAGCAAGAAGATGAGACCAAAGGAAGGGAAACCATACATAGCGAGGCCAAAACGGGGCAATGAAGATCACTTTGCTCCCCAGTCAACGAGCTTTCTGTAGAAACCTCGGAATAAGAGATACTGGCGGGTAAGTATACAGAAGACCGGGAGGCCAAACATGGACTACAGCATCTCTGGAGGACTCCCCCGGGCAGGGGGTTCAGAGTGAAAAACTCACTGCACTTCGCGTTGGAAGGAGATGTAAAGAGATCGCAGCGAGGCTGACCCCACTCCAGGAAGATCTGCTCCACTACTGAACGATTCAGAGACCACTCGTAAGGTATCCGAATAGTCAGACCTAACCTGTCTACTAGAATGTTGGACCATCCCAGAATATGCATTGTTATGAGAAAATGACCAGTGGAGATCGCCCATTCCCACACTCTCATGGCCTCGCAACAAAGTGGTTAAGATCTGGTCCCTCCCTGTTCGTTGATGCACCAGACCACTGACATGTTGTCTGACTGAATTGCAATGGTGCCCAGAAAGGCATGGAGGGCCTGCAATGCCAAAAGGACCGCCCTCATCTCAAGAGCGTTTATGTGCAAGCTGGACTCTACAGGCCTTGGACCGTCCTGCCCGAACAATGCCCCCCCCACCTGAGTTGGGAGGAGTCCGTGGTCACTGTGGCTTGGACAGAGGCTGAAACAAGAGGTCATCCCTCCAGTATCTCCGGAGAGCACATCCACCACAGAAGGGACAACTGACAGACTCAACTGAGTTGTATGGGATATGATAATGGAAGATCCAACAGGGACCACTGCACAGCTAGTGTCCACTGTAGATTTCTCATATGTAACCGGGTGCACGGAAGAAGCGTTATGGATGCCACCATTGAACCTAAGGCCCTCAACACTGACTCTGCCGATGGAAGATGAGAACGGTAGATCAGAGAGACATGCATCCTCAGGTTTTGTACTCTCTCCAAGGTCAGGAAGATTTTGCATTGTAAGGTGTCTATCCTTGTCCCAATGTAGTCTATCACCTGGACAGGATTAAGAAGTGATTTGGATGCATTGATTGTGATCCCCAAATGCAGGGCGAGCTTTAAGAAATAATCCCTGACTTGGAAAAAATAGACGCCTGGTGGGAGCAGTGAGGAGCCAATCGTCCAGGTATGGGTAGACCCTGAATCCCCTGAAGCCTTAGGTGAGCCGCTACTACAGCCATCACTTTGGTGAACACCCTGGGGGCTGTGGTGAGACCAAAGGGTAGGGCTCGAAATTGGTAATGATTTGACTCCTAGCCGGAAGCGGAGAAACCTCCTAGAGTTTCTGTGCATCTTTATGTGATAGTAGGCATCCAGGAGATCTAACGAGCACATCCAGTCACTCTCTTGCAGGTACGGCATGAAGGACTGTAGTGTGACCATCCAGAATTTTTCTTTGGCAACTGACAGGTTCAGGGTAGATAGGTCCAGAATGGGCCTTAAGTCCCCCATTTTCTTTGGCACCAAAAAGAACCTGGAGTAGAAGCCCGACCTGGAGTGATCTGGGGGGACGGGTTCGATGACCCATTTTCCTAGCAGCTTGGAAATTTCCTGAGCTGCTGCCTCCCTTTGTATGGGTGGTAGGTCTGGGATGTGTTTGGGAGGAACCACAAAAGCAACAGTGTATCCTCTGGATATGATCTGAAGCACCCAGCGGTCTGATGTAACGGACTCCCATGCCACCAGGTGCAATGACAATCATCGCCTGACTGCCTCCAGAGTAGAGCAGTCAGGCAACCCCTCAGGGTTGCTGTCCGGTCTTGTCTGAGAAAGGTTCTTGAGACCCACAATTCCTCAGAACCCCTCTACCTCTGGGCCGGTGTCCATTCTGTCCCCCTCTGCCTCTGGGGGAAGAAGAGCCCTGAGTGTCCAGGGAATACTGTGACTTCCAGAACCACATCTTCTTTTGCACTCTCTGATTCCGGGAAAAGGATCTTTGAGGGTTCAAGAAGCAGATTCCGATGGCAGACAGTGTCTTCCTGTCCTTCTCACTCTGGACTAAAGTCTCTTTGACGGTCTTACCAAAGAGAGTACAGCCGTCATAAGGGGTATTGGCACAGTATGCCTTGAAATGTTCCGAAAACTGACATAGTCTGAGCCAGGCATTGCACCTCATGGACACGCCAGACCCAGCTGCCCTAGCCACTCCTTCAGTAGCATGTGAGAGGAGTCGCATGGACATGTTGGAGACTGCTTTCAAAGCGGCCATCCTCGTGGAGAACGAGTCCCTGTCCTCCTGCAACATGGACTTAGGGGGAGACTCAGCCAGCTCCTTGACCAGGTCGTGCTGGAGTCTCATGACATGGGCCAGGTAGTTCAGCACCCTAGCAGAAAAGGTTGCTGACACATAAACCCGCTTTCCTAAGCGGTCCATCATCCGCGACTCTCGGTCAGGAGGATTAACCGAGGAACTCTCTTGGGCTAGTTCCTTCTTTGTGGCTGCTGCTACCACCATGGCATCTACAGGGGAGCCCTTGTTCCATGCTGGCCTATCTGAAGGTGGACTCAAGATCTTATCAGGCCGTTTAGGGATTAGATCCACAGTGTCTGGCTCCTTCCTGGCCCGTGAGGTTACCAGGTCCACCAAGGGAATCTGCGGGAAGGGAGACCCAGGAAATAGATGGGCCCATGCTGAAAGCCTCCAGGAACATGGACTCGTCAGAAGACGGTTTGGGGGTGGACCAACCTCCCCATTGGTGAAAGATTTCCATGATGTCTCCAAAGGAGACATCCTCGGGAGGTGACCTGGGGGAACCTTCCCCATTATCCAAATCCGTGTTCTCAGTGAGGGACTCGGGAGAGTCCAAGTGCCTCCTCTTACACATATGCTTGCGAGGCACGTCTCCGGTGGGGCTCTCTGGAGGGAACTCGGAAGCCACTTGTTCCTCAGGGGGAACCATCTGGGGCTCCTCGAGCACGGCCTGTCCCTCTGGTAAAATGATGGGATTTGTAGATAGAGCCGAGGGGGTCAGGGCGGAGTCTGAGGGGATAGTCAAGAGTCTTGATCCAGCAGAGAGAACCCTTTCTACCACGTCGAACGCCAAGGGAGAACGAACCTCCTGGGGAACCAATAAGGAAGCCTGTTGTCCAGGATCCGACGTGAGAATTGGAGCCATGCCTGAAGTGGATGGAGCTCTGAGGGAGGGAACTTGGCCTGACAAAGCCAGAGCCGATGAAAAAAGTTCCACGCCCTCGGATCGGACACCCAAGCTCTAGCGCTGAGAGCGGCTCGGATCTTAACTGGTCAGATCCAACAAGTTCCATGCAGCTGTCGGCTTTGAGGAAGCAGGTACCATCGGTGCCGACCCCCTGACTAAGGTCATCCTCGGATCTGAGTACTCTGAACCTGGTGGACGGATCAGAGAAGGAGAAATCGGTG
The DNA here is from genome assembly GCF_019279795.1 of Protopterus annectens. NCBI lineage: Eukaryota > Metazoa > Chordata > Ceratodontiformes > Protopteridae > Protopterus > Protopterus annectens. The sequence continues at coordinate 1,546,922,292 of NC_056739.1, forward strand.
TAAAAAAAGGAAGTGAGCTCCCCCCTCTGGAGGGAGAGGGGGCTGGCAAGATCCCCATCTGGATATGAGTAGGAATGAACCTCCTCATCATTTTATCCATATCAACTTCTGATATCCGCGTGGACCATGACGAGGCCACTGACTCTGACCTTGCGAGTCGAGGAACTGAGGCCCTAGATGGGGAATGTATCTCCTCCAGCTCCGGGGAAAATCTCGGCGATCGGAGCCGAGGGGAGTCACGGATCCTATGCTGACTTTTGGCGGGAGAAGGGAGGTCCGGGGACCTCTTACGTTTGTTAGATCTGTGAGATTTTGGCTCTCTCTCCTTCTCTCTGCCCCTTTTTTGTTCCACTTCCACAGGCTTTGAAACAGGAGGTTGAGTCCCAGCCTGGGAGGGGGAGAAGCAAGGGCGAGAGGAAGGAGAGGCGGCCACAGCAGCCGCCGTGACCGAAGCTGAGGACAAGGCAACCACTTCAGAAGTGGGAAAAAAGCCTTTCATGGTCAACTTAGCCTTCCTATCCTTAATAACGCATGGTTTAAAACCCGCGCATATAGTGCAGTCAGTACTTAGATAGGCAACACCCAAGCACATTACACAAAGAGTGTGGCCATCTGCTGGAGACAATTTATGGCCATACTCAGTGCATCTTTTGAATACAGGCTTATCAGCCATGCTTCTATCCAGCCACTCAAACAAGACAGGGAAAAAAGGAGAGAAAAATACAGTTTTCTCACTTAAACCACTCACCACACTCAAGTCACACAGAACACATTGAGGGGGGAGGTGAAGCAAAGCACACTACCAACTAATGCTAAACTATAACAGATCAATTTCATGATGCACCAGCGAGGGGAGGAGAAGAGGGAACCTACACTAAAACACTATACTAATTTCAGAGAAAAAAAAGCTGCTTAAAAGCAGAAATAACCCATTTATGACTCAGAGCTCAGGAGATCATGATACTTCAGTATGCCGCGGCAAATGAGATTTGGGGGTTGGAAGGTAGTGGAGGTGTACTATGGGTAAGGGGAGGAGCTTGGAGCAGATGCTAGTGAGATTGCCGGCTCGGATCCAGTATCCCACAGGTTGAAGACCAAATGAAGTAAACTACTTCAGATCTAACTTTCAGTCACAAGGACTGTGGATGTTGAAATAAAGTAATGAAAAGGGTCTATATTACCATATCGAATGGCAAGAATCTTGAATGCTGATATTAGGGAAAATGCAGGTAAATTAACTTGTTTTTTGGGGGTCGCGGTACAGTGAGGATTGGAATATTTGCCCTTTCCTCATTGTAGTGCTACCTCGGAGATGAAATATATATTTAGCGGGGGGTGTGGGGGGCACAGCCCCCCAAAACAGCAAGTTTGTTTACCTGCACTTTTGCTAATATCAGTGTTAGAGATTCTTACCATTCGATATGGTAATATAGACCCAATGAAAATGTTGTTTGAGAGCAGAGCTTGTGTTAAGAATGTGTCTAAAGTAAATAAGTGTGAAAGCTAAAAGTACAGAAAAAAGAGCAATCAGAAATAATTGGAAATCTCAAAAGAAAAATGTAAAATTAATAACCAAAGTGCAGTGTTTTTACACTGGCCTAAACATCTGAAGCACTGGATCTGAATGGGGTTGAAGTGAAACCACTGCTGTGTAAACTGCTTAGTTACTCTGATCCTCCTGTGATGCAAAAGGGTTAATAAGTAATTATGCATGAACAAAAGAATTAAAACTACAAGATTCAGTTGCAGACATTCGATCTAGCAAACATACCTCTCTGTTTGGGTCATCTGACTTGTCAGAGGCCAAGCATAGTGTGACTGCACAGTAATATGTTAACCAGAAAACATCCAGATTAACTTTTTTTATTATTTTATTTTACATTTGTTAACCGGGAAAGTCCGACTGGATGCATATCCATTTTCAGCGGAGGCCCGGGGAGAAAAGCTCCAAGTAACAGATAAACATTTAAATAAAGAAGTTATGTACTCACCATAACGTTCCATCTGAGTAGGTACTTCATTTGTCTGCAACCTGTGGGTATCGGATCCGAGCCGGCAGCTTACCAAGCTCCAAGATCCGAGCTCCTAGCTCCTCCCCCTACCCATAATCCCCTGCTACCAAGCACATTACCTCAGATTGTTTTTTTTGCCTTACCAACCTGAAAACATGAAAAAATCAACTGCAAAGGTGATCAGAAAATCCCGAAAGGTTTGGGGGATGGCAGGGGGGGGTCGGTTGCAGACAAATGAAGTACCTACTCAGATGGAACGTTTACATAACTTTTTTATCTGAAGTAGTTACTTCATTTGCTCTGCAACCTGTGGGACAGAGTCCCCAGCTACCTTATAAGAACCTGGGTGGTCCTTACGGAAGGATATTCCGAAGCACCGCTAAGCCAAAAGAAGCCCTACTTCTCGAAATCACATCTAATTTATAATGAGAAATGAACGTATGAGAAGAGGACCAAGTAGCTGCTGAACATATGTCGTCCACTGGAACCCTAGACCAAAAGGCTGTAGAGGTGGCTACAGATCTTGTAGAATGAGCACGGATACTAACCAGGGCTGGTTTGCCAGACGATATATACCCCTGAATAATACACTGACGGATCCAATTTGCTACAGTGACTTTGGAAATGGCTTTACCCATGGCTGACTTTGCATACGAGACAAACAACTGGTCCGACTTGCGAAACTCTCTAGTCCTATGCAAGTAGAAACGCAGCTGTCTGTGTACATCCAATTTGTGTAACGTGTATTCTCCCTTGTTCTGAAATGTTGGAAAAAACACTGGTAGATTTATCGATTGATTTATATTTGCTTCTGAAGCAACCTTAGGCAAGAAAGATGGGTTAGTCCTGAGGGACACTCTATCTTTGTGAAAGAAAAGGTAAGGAGGTTTCACACACAAGGCTTGTAATTCTGAAACCCTTTTGGCCGAAGTAATAGCCACTAAGAAGGCTGTTTTCCATGACAAGAACTTCAACGGAATTGAGGCCACAGGTTCGAAAGGTGGACTCGTCAAGGCTTGCAAGACTAAAGTGAGATCCCATGGGGGAACCACAGACTTTATCGGTGGATTTAAAAGGAAGATGCCTCGTAAGAAGGTTTTGCACAACTTTGTAGATGCTAAGGAACCTATGCCATCACCCACATGAAAATGGGAGATGGCCGCCAATTGCACCTTAACCGTAGAAGTGCTTGCTCCCTGTCAAAAGATCAACGAGAGGAAGCCCAGTATGGTCGGAATAGGGACAGTAAATGGGTCCAAGCCCTTATCTTTGGCCCAAATGGAAAAACTTTTCCATTTACTGTTGTAAAGTTTTCTGGTAGATGGCTTATGAGCCGCAACCAGAATGGCCTTAACGGGAGATGAGATACCAGGAGTCCTAGCCATTAATGGAACTGGATCAGCCAAGCCGCAAGCTTGAGGTTGACCAGGTTCGGTGTTGGTCAATTCACGGGATGAGAGATCAGTTCTGGACTGGGATCCAGAATCCACAGAGGAGCCACACTGTGAGACCGCAGAAAGGGGAACCAGATCTGCCGAGGCCAGAATGGGGCTATGAGGATAACTCTGCTCCCCAACCGACAGGCTTTCTGAATGAATTTCATCATGAGTGGAAGGGGGGGGCGGTAAGCATAAAGGAGCCCGGGAGGCCAAGCATGGACGAGAGCGTCTCTGGGGGTTTCCCCTCTGGGGGGGAATTATTGCGAAGTACTCGCTGCATTTTGTGTTTAAAGGAGACGCAAAAAGATCGCAGTGAGGCTGACCTCATGTGTGGAAGATCTGCTTCGCAACAGATGGATTCAGAGACCACTCGTACGGAGTGAGAAGCACCCGACTTAGCTTGTCCGCTAATAAGTTGGATCGTCCCGGGATGTGAGTTGCTACCAGAAAACGGTTGGTGGAGATCACCCATTCCCAAACTCTCATGGCCTCTCGACACAGGGGGTAGGATCTGGTTCCTCCCTGTTTGTTTATATACCAGACTACAGACATGTTGTCTGTCTGGATCGCAATAGTCCCCAGGGGAAGAAGGTCGTGGAGAGCTTGCAACGCCAAAAGCACCGCCCTCATCTCTAGGACACTGATATGCAATGCGGTCTCTAGGGGAGTCCACGTGCCTTGAACGTACCTGCCTGAACAATGCCCCCCCCACCCGAGGCGAGAAGTGTCCATGGTCAACGTGGCTTCGACCGGGGGGATCACAAAAGGCCTCCCTTCTCTGAGTTCTCGCTCATGCAACCACCAAAGAAGGGAGTCCCTGCAAACTCTGCTCAGCGGTATCGGCGTGTTCAACGGGTGGAGCAAGAGGGACCATTGGACTTGAAGGGTCCATTGTAATATTCGCATTTGCAGACGGGCATGGAGAGAAAGACCGATCGCTGCTGCCATAGACCCTAGTGCCCTCAGGACTAACTCCGCTGGAGGAGAAGGACTCTGGAGAAGGGCTAACACCTGATAAGACAAGCTGTTCAGTCTGACAGATGTTAGAGTAGCTCGAGAGATTCGAGTATCCAACCTGGCCCCTATGAATTCCAGGGCTTGAGTGGGGCACAGGCAGGACTTCTGCAGGATTACTGAAATGCCTAGGTTGTGGGCTAGAGTCAGTGCGTAATCTCTCGCTACAGAGAGCTGATGCCTGTTGGTCACGGTAAGGAGCCAGTCGTTTAGATACGGGAAGACCTGAATGCCCTGAAGTCTCAGGTGGGCTGCAACCACCGCCATGACTTTGGTGAACACTCTGGGGGCTGAGGTGAGGCCGAATGGAAGAACCCTGAATTGATAATGACTAGCTCCGAGCAGGAAGCGGAGAAACCTCCTGGATCGTCTGTCCATCAAGATGTGGTAGCACGCATCCTTGAGGTCTATGGAGCACATCCAGTCATTCTCCCGCAGAAGGGGGAGGATAGATTGAAGAGTGACCATCCGGAACTTTTCCTTGGGTATAAACAGGTTCAGAGCGGAAAGGTCTAAGATGGGTCTGAGGTCCCCCATTTTCTTTGGCACCAAAAAGAACCTTGAGTAATAACCCAATCCGGACTGATCTGGGGGGACGGGCTGGATGGCTCTTTTTCTTAGCAGCTTCAAAATCTCTGAAGCCGCTGCCTCCCTCTGATCGGGTGGGACATCGGGGAGGCGTCTGGTTTTGGGGGGAAGATTTAGGAAAGGAATGAAATAACCTCTGGAAATGATACGGAGCACCCATCGATCTGTTGTAAGGGACTCCCAGTTTGACAGGTGCTCCGTCAACTGCCCCCCCCCGACTACCTCCAGAGAGGGACAGTCGGGCAAGCCCTCAGGGCTGTTGCGCGGGTCTGTCCGAGAAAGGTTCTCTAGACCCAAAATTATGCGGCCCCCCTCTGCCTCTGGGCCGGCGTCCACCTTGTCCTCCTCTGCCTCTAGAGGACAAGTGGTCCACAGCTGGATGGGATTGCTGAGACTTGCGGAACCACAGCTTCTTTTGTCCCCTCTGATTCCTGGAGAAGGATCTTTGGGGACTAGAGAAGCGGACTCTGACGGCAGACAGCGTCTTCCCATCCTTTTTGCTTTGGACCAGCGTATCGCGAACGGTCTTGCCGAAAAGAGCAGAACCATCAAAGGGGGCGTTCACGAAGGACGCCTTGAAGGGATCCGCAAAGTCGCAAAGACGGAGCCAGGCGTGACGTCGTAAGACGACCCCTGCTCCGCTGGCTCTAGCGGCTCCCTCCGAAGCATGAGAGAGGAGCCACATAGACGTATTGGAGATGGATTTCAGAGTGGCCATTCGTGTCGTAAACACATTCCTGTCTCCGACCGACATGGACTTCGGGGGGGCTGCAGCGTATTCCTTGATCAAGTCTCGCTGTAGCCTGATGGTATGTGCCATATAGTTCAGCGCCCTTATAGAAAAGGTCGCTGAAGCAAACATCCGCTTCCCAATCCAGTCCAATGCTCGAGATTCTTTATCTGGCGGGTGGACCAGAGAACTCTCCTGAGTGAGTTCTTTCTTGATGGCCGCCGCCACCAACATGGCATCAACAGGGGATTCTTTGGCCCATGAATGCCTATCTGTAGGGGGACTCAGTATTTTATCGGAACGCCTAGGAATTGTCTCCACGGTGTCGGGCTCCTTCCACTCCCTGGTGGTAATTAAGTCCACCAGGGGGTCGGCTGGAGGGGGCACCCAGGAAGTAGATGGGCCTGCTTCAAACGCCTCCAGGAACACGGGTTCATCAAGGGAAGGGTTTTGGGCAGACCACCCCCCTCTAATACGCAACATTTCCATGATGTCTCCAAAGGAGACATCTTCAGGGTGAGACCTTGGGGAACCCTCCCTATCATCTAAGTCCGTGTCGGTGGTAACGGATTCGGGGGGAGTCCAGGTGCCTCCTTTTACAACGTTTCTGGGGAACCTCCTCAGTGGGGCTATCCGAAGAGGGCTCGTCCACGGGATGTTGTCCCCCACAGGAACTAGCTGGAGGGCTTGGGCAGGCTGTCCCGATGGTCGGATGATGGAAGACAGACCCTCATACAGTGGGGGGTACGGGTGGATCCGAAGCCCGAACCGGGGATCTGAAGGATCTCGACAGTACCCTCTCCACTACCTCAAAAGCTGAAGGAGAATCACCCTCGCTAGCCTCTGAGAGCAATCTCCTCGGCTCCGAGGAAGGGATCAGGGTCGGAGCCGAAGCAGCCGGCGCCGAGAGAGAGGTGCACTCCGAAGCCAACAGCTCTGAAGATACAACTCCCTCGGATCCGACGCTCTGCCCTCGGCCCCGAGAGCTCGGATCCGAGAAGCTCGAGGGCATAGTCGACATCGAAGAGACCAGCGCTATCGGCGCAGACAAATCCCTGGGTCCGAATGGGCCTGGATCTGATGACTCCAAGATCCAAAAATGAGTCGGAGAAGGAGTGATCGGGGCAAACATGGGGGCTGCACTGCCCCCCAGAGGGGGAGGGAGGCAAGAGCACCCCCATCTGCATTTGGGTCTGTAAGAACCGACGCATCATCCGATCCATATCCGCTTCGGAGATGCTTTTGGTTGACCTGGAAGAGGTAGTTGAGGCAGACCGGGAGGGCCGCCTCGATGACCTCGAGAGAGACCGATCTTCCTCCTCCGGCTCCGGCGGGAAGCTAGGCGAACGGAGCTGAGAGGAGAAGGATCCGGAGACCCCCGAAGGAGACTTGGCTATTTTTGCTGGCGGAGCCGAGGGGTGAGACTCGGCCCGCCTTTTATGGGATCTATGTCCCTCCTTATCCTTGTGCCTCTTCTCCTTATTTGAGGAGGCACTAGTTTCCCCAGAGCTCAAACCCGAAGAGGGAGGTTGAGTCCCGGGTTGAGCTGAGGGAACAGAGGGCACCGAGGCCGCTGAGGCAGCCGGAGCCCTAACGGGAGAGGAAGAAGAAGCTGACTCCTGCGGGAGCTTTCCCGCCAGGATCAGCTTGTTTTTCCTATCCCGAAGTGCCCGGGGGTTAAAGGCTGCACAGATCTGGCAGGCCTCTGAAAGATGGGCTGCCCCCAGGCACAAAACGCACGGGGTGTGGCCATCAGCTGGGGAAAGCTTGTGGCCACACTCAGTACATTTGGAAAAAATGGCCTTAGGCCCTTCCGCCATGTTAAAACACTCACACACACACACCCAAACGCTAAGGGGGGAGGGGGAGTGACAAAAGAAAAACTAACTAACTGTAGAAAAAATTAAACTAGCACTAAAAAGGGGTAGAAGGAAGGTTTACCAACACACACACACGATTTTTGAAACTTTAGGTGAAGTTATGATAGAAACGATCTCACCCAGCCAGGAGCTCTTCAAAGGGAAAGCTTTTTCAGCCGCAGCAAAAAACGATCTGAGGTAATGTGGTTGGTAGCAGGGGATTATGGGTAGGGGGAGGAGCTAGGAGCTCGGATCCTGAAGCTTGGTAAGCTGCCGGCTCGGATCCGAAGTTGGATCCGATACCCACAGGTTGCAGAGCAAATTAAGTAACTACTTCAGATTGCAGGTTACAGTTATATTTAGCAATTTAACAAAGATCAAAAGACAAAAATAAAATAGGTTACATATTTAAGAAAAAGTTCAAAGTAAGGTAACACTTAGATATGAGAAAGACAACAACAAAGAGGGACATGGAAAGAAATATAAAGGGAAAAATAAACATATAAGAGTAGTGTGGGTATAGGAAAAGGATGATCATTAGAAAGAAAGGAAGAATGAAATAAGAGAAGGGTAGGTTAGGTAGGAAGCAGCAGAGGCTGAAAAGGAGGTTATAGTCCTGATAATGGAAGCTAGAGAGATATAAAGGGGTAAAAGAATTTAATTGAAGGAGGGTAAGGAGAGAATAAAGGGGAATTGCATTTGAGAGCTAAGATGGATTAATAGATTCTTTGAGTAAAGTTGGGTTTGATAGGGACTAGAGAGTGTGACAAACTTTCTGTCATAACTCAGTCTGAATATTGTGTGGGTTAGTCAGGGTTTAGACATGGACATAGCCAGTCATTGTGCATGTGTGTCTTTAGAGATATTTTGAATTGAGGCAACGAGCTGTTAGTGGTTACGTCTGGAGGAAGGGAGTTCCATTTTTTTCCAGCAGAGTTGGAGAATAGGGAATCTCCGGCTGAGTTGTTGGCTTTGGTCGTTTGTACTAGCATTCTGCTGGATAAGCAGAGGGATGCTAGGTTGCAATATGGGGTAATAATATTAGCTAGACTGGGGATGTGGGTAGGATGATGGAGGATTTTATGAATTACTATGAGATGGTTATAGTATATTTGGTTGGGTAGTTCTAGCCAGCGTAATTTGTGAAGATTATGACAGTGGTGGGTTCTGTATGCTGTGCCTGTGGCGAATCTTGCTATATTGTTGTAGCAGCTAGTGATTTTGTTGAGATTTGATTTGGATAGATTAGTGAGTATGGGTGAGGCATACAGAAGGGATGACAGAAGATGTGTGCGAGCTATGGCTGTTCTGGCAGTTGGGGTTAGAAATTTCTTAATCCTATACATGGAGCCTATTTTTTTGTTTACTGTTTTAATGGTTTTGTCTATATGGGCATTGTAGTTTAGATAATCAATGATTATACCTAGCAGTTTAGTGCATGGTTCTGGAGAAATGATGGTGCCATTATGAGAAGAGATTGAAAATATCGGTGGTGTTAGCTGACGGGTGGGGGAGAAAAGTAAAAGTTTGGTTTTGTTTGGGTTCAATAAGAGCTGACGATTATTAAGCCAGTTTTCTACTTTGTTGAAGGTGGTTTGGGATAGGGATTATAATTCAGTGGGAGTTGCCGCAGTGCAGATTAGCTTAGAGTCATCTGCGTATTGTATAGAAGTAGCATGAGGGATAACTTTGGGCAAGTCATTGATGAAAATAGAGAAAAGGAGGGGACCCAGAATAGAACCTTGGGGTACTCCTAAGGTGACAGGTAAAAGGGGAGATAGATGCTCTTTCCACAGGACTGCTTGTTGTCTACCGTGCAGGTAAGAGTGGAACCAGTTGATTTCTGGGTTTTCTATGGACAGAGATTTGAGAGAGTCTATGAGTAGGTTGTGGTTTACCATATTGAATGCTTTTGACAAATAAAGGAAGAGGGCAGAGGAAAGCAGGTTTTGATTGTGGTTGTGATTTATTGTGTGGGAGAAGGAGAGAAGGGCAGTGGTAGTACTGTGGGCTGGTCTGAAACCATGCTGGGATGAGGCTAGGAGATTATTGTGGGTGAGGTGGTTTAAAAGTTGCTTTTGTATGCATTTCTCCATTATTTTGGCTAGTGGAGATAGTATGGCGATAGGTCTGTAATTAGAAAGTTCAGTGGAGTTTCCACCTTTATGAAGTGGAATAATATGAGCGATTTTCCAAATGGGGAAATGTAGGATTCCTGGATAGATCGACTGATTAAGATAGAGATAGGATAAGCTATTACATTAGCAGCCTTTTGTAGAAACTCTGCGGGAAGTAGGTCTGCTGCCAGGGGGGTAGATTTTAATTTCTTTAGTAAGGGGTGGGTGCAAACTACATAGGGATACACTCGAATTTTAAGGGGAGGGGGTTACCTGATTAAGTGTGATTGTATAAGAGGAGGAAGGAGATAGATTATTAGCTAGGGATTTGGACAGTTTCAGTGAAAAAAGTGTTGAAGCTATTTGCTACAGATTCAGGGGGTAGGTGTAAGGTAGTTGATTAAAGTTAACTTGATTACAGAATAAAAAGATTTATTTACTGAGATGGATTTTTAATCAGGAGTTAATCATATTCAGACATATTCTGCATTGCATTACCAACAAAGCATGCGCCAAGGACAGTTCAAGTAGCTCTGTATGGTAGAAATGAAAATAAAAACCACACAAAACATATGAGTATGATTAAGAAACACACACTGAGTTTAATGAACTGGTTAACAGTATGGTTACTGTTGTGAAGCTAAACAAAATCTGTAACTGTACTGATTCAAAAGACCTTAATAAAGATATAAAGAGAGGGCATTATGCACTGTGTACAGTGATAGGAGGAGCAGTGCCTGCCATACCAGTGTAAGTGCACCTTTTCCCTTTGTTTTAGAAAAAAGAAGCGTTTTGACTACTAAATGATTTTTAAACAAGAAACATCTTTATTAAATTATCAATTATGACATAAGCAATCATATATCTATATAAATAAAAACAAACCATACTGACATAATTTTAGTTGCAAACATTATACATCACTTATAATCTATCCAAGCATTGTCAGTCAAACATTACATAGCTCATTCAAATCCTGCCTTCTTTTAAACCTCATTCCTTTTCTGCATGTACTGATCCTATAATTCCTATTTTTTCTATGTAGTTTGCACCCACCCCTTTCTAAAGATCATATTTCCAGTTGTTTTTTCTCTGTTATTATATTCACTACTTCTAGTATAGTTGGTTTAAACTTTGATTTCCATGTTCTAGTAATTGCTTTTTTGGCAGACACCATAATTAGACTCAACAAGTCCTTACTATCTCTAAGCAATTCCAATTCTCCATCCTAGTTAAAAAAAATAATAATTTCCTTAGTTATACCAATTTGCTTATCCAGTATTTCTGATAGAGAGTCTGCAGGGAATATTTGAAGTCTGCCAACTTATTATACTCCCAGAAAGTATGTTCCCAATTACCTCTTTCTTTCCCCATCACACCTCCAACATTTGCTATCTACCTGAGGAAAGATCCTTTGGAATCTACTTGTGGTACAAAAGTACCTACGTAAACACTCCCAAGTAAAGATCTTAAATCTTCTATAATTTGTTGCACTTTTGGGAGAAATACATACATTCCTCATTGTTTCTTTGTGAATTGCTTATTCAATCTCTCTTTCCAGTCTTAACCTTCCCCAATTGAATCTTCTAGTTATCATGCAATATTTTAAATGCTCTACTAATTATTCCTTTTTCAACAGCAGCTTCAGTTCTACATTCTCTCAAAAACTCTACCATTGCTGGTCTTTCACTTTGGATCCCTCTTTTTCTTTCTCTTTGCCCATACTCTGATATCAATCCTTGATATCGAAGGCAATCTCTAGCCTGCAATCTAAATAAATTCTTGGCCTCTTCTCATTCTATTACCTTTCCCTTTCTAATTATTTGCTCACAATATCTTGGTTCTTTTGCCAGGTTTCTCTAATAAATTCCAGCCCCTCTTGCCTATTTTCTGTATCCCTAATTGCAGACATCTCCTTGCTCCATTCCCGTGTTGGCATAGTTCTTAGAATACTTTCTGCTATTTTATACATATAATACTCTGTATGGTTATTGTGATTCTCCTCAAGTATCTGTATCCAAAATCCCAATCTCTCCTTTTTCTTGAGCTTCCCCCCATTTCAGCATCCATTTCCACTCTGAATTATACATTTTTGCTTGTGCTATGTATGGGAGCCTTAACTGTGCAGCTTTGAAAGACCCCTTCAAATCAAGCAATCCCAAACTGCCCTGTTCTACTGGGAGAATCAGCTTATCTCACTTGACTGCTGCCATCCTCCCTTCCCAGATAAAATCCATCAGCAGCTCTTTATTAATTGCAATCCACAACTTCTTCTCTGGGTGATAAAAATATGCCTGACCTCTGTTTAAAACTAAAAGGACTAAAAATGTGTTAACTGTTTGTACCTTGCTATCCATATCCATAAAACAGACCTTCCAATTTCTCAGTTTTTTTTATCATCTTTTTAGTCTCTTCCCACATATCCTTAGCTGCCACACCAGAATCCTTTTTTAATCCATCCTCCTAAGTACTTCATTTTAACATGTCCCCATAAATATGGATATTGCTAAACCAGTTTGTGTGTGGGTGCATAATTTACAGCTATTGTTTTGTCTTCATTCATTTTGTATCCTGAAAAGATATAAAACTGTCTCAAAATGTTCCATAACACTGAGATGTCCTTTTTCTGGTTTTATTAGGTATAAAATAATATCACCTGCATATACAGCCAGCTTTTCTTGACTACTACACCGACTATATCCTTGAATGTCTGAGTCTTATTTTGTTTGCCAATAGTTCTAAATATAATGCAAATAACAAAGGGGAAAAAGGACACCCCTGCCTGGTTCTATCGCTCTAACAGAAATTATCACAGAGGAACCCACCCACTTTAATTTTTGCCTCTGATCCCTCATATATCCTCTTAATCAACCTTATACTTTTATCAGGGAATGCAAATGCTTCCATTGACCTGCTCATTAACTCCCAGCTTACTCTGTCAAATGCATTCTCTGCATCAAGACCACCAACAACATTGGCTAATAAAAGTTGATAAAGTTGGAAGTTGTGCACTTCTAATTCATTAATGGGAAGGTAGATTTATGATGCGCTTCAGACAACTGTTGCACAGATAACTGCTGTATGTGACTCTGAATGTAACATATAACACATTAAGGTGGGGTCAGACTAAACAGAAATATGATGGGAGACTGAAATGATTCAATCAAAAGAACCTCAGTACTCCATAAAGGTACAAAATTGGCTGCAAAACTGAGATATGAGGGCACTATCAACATTTGATGGCTAGCCCTCTCTGACAGCAAGAAAGTAAGAAAAGTGAAAATATCTCTTCCACACTTAAGCAGCCTTAGTCAATGAATAGGCCAAATTAATGTTGATGTGAACAAGTCAGTCAAATTACAGTCAAATGCCAGCCAGAACATGGATGGTTCAGTGATTACGCAAGAAGGTAAACCAGGATGCTTAGAAGTTAACAGCATTTACAGAATACCATAAGAGTTATATACACATAAAAGAATATCTATGAGACAGAGTATATGGTTTGGAAAACTTTCAGAAATAAGTTTAAGGGAAAAACTGTTGGTTGTCAAAGACAATAAGCCATTACAGAATTGTATGACACAGACCATACAACATGAATTTAAAAAGCTCTACAAAGCACCAACAGGACTGCACAAAATATTGCTCAGTCCACTTAAGCTTGACTTGTGAAATATAGGCCAGCAAAATGAGATGCACACTACAGATATGAAAAGTCACTCACAGCAACAAAAAGATTTGCTTAGGGAAGAACTGAAAATTAATTAGATAACACTAGAAAAGTTGTTTTCATTTCCAGCGATATTAGAATTATCCAGCTCCACTGGCTTAAATTGGTAAGCCCTGGCCTACCACCCCTGTGACTGGAGTTCATTTAGCAGCTTGGAAACCTGCTAGAGGTGGCATAGTAAAGAAAAGGACAAACAATGCTCAGCCGAGGATGGGTGAGGAGTGTACTTGTGCATATTCATGATGACTGAAGTCCTGATGGAGACTGGGATCATATAGGGGCGTAGACTACAAGGGGTCAGTGCCAACTGATTACATTGACATGGAGGTATGGATGTACACTGCTGTAGCCCACTGCATGTCACTCCCTTGGGTGTGACTGGACATGTGCAGGACAGGCGGAGACTTAATGAAAATTCCCAGGTATCCTAGTGTACAAATGACAGCAACTCCACTCCCAACTAGTTTATCTCATGCCAAGGTTGTAGTGTTCTCACCCAGGAGAAGCAAATGAATCGACAGAGCAGTCAGGAGAGCATGGTGCAATGGGTAGTGAGGGCGGCCTGGGCAAAAAATTCAAGAATCCAGAGCTGAGAATACTTTGAGATACAGGAATAAAAGGTAGGTCAGAACAGATCCATATATTTCCTCTAAAGAAATCAGCATATAAGGTTTGATATTTAAGCCAGATAAAGTATCCAATCAGCTAAGAAAATAAATACCAGCAAGAGTGCATGAATTACACTTAGAAAATGTGAAGTGTGAAGAAAGTTTGTGATGTTATAATGACACGGAAGGTTGATGCAAATTGTGCAAGATGCCCAAGACTTTTCAGCATGTAGTCCTCATCACAACAATAATCCAAAAGAAGAGATGATTGCTTATTCAACTCCAGAAAGACTAAAAGTGGGAAAATACTGTTTAGACACATGTACTGATGTAAATCAAGTAACTCAAAGCTGTGCTTAAGGCACAAGATACCCGATATAGCAATATCAGATAAAGGTCCAAAGAATACAAGTAGGAATCACATAAACCATGACTCCAATTTTGAAATGATCGACCGACAAACAGGCAACCAGTGTAGCTCATACAGAATCACCTGCAAGGTTGGTGTCTGGATACTGAAGTGAGTTACCGAGTTGCAAAATCCTGTACTAACTGAAGGCAGTACTTGTGTCAGAGGTTAATTCATTTTATTATTTACTTTACTTATATTTGTTGACCGGGAGTGTCCGACTGGACGTAGGTCCATTTTCAGTGGAGGCCCGGGGAGAAAAGCTCCACAGTTAAAACAGACAGTAGTTACATTGGATTACATAGCGATTAACAATTTACATAGCAATTACTTACAACATATTTACAGATGAAGAACATAGTACATCAGTAGACAAGTAGAGTCTTTATCTGTGAAGTACATAACAGATATTAACAAATGTTACAAGAAGAAGTTTCTGCTGTATAATAAATACTGGCTTATGAGCATCTGAGCTTGCTATAATCAAAGTAGTTAGTGGAGCAGAAATAAAGGTAGTGGTTGGATCAGGAGAGTGATATTAGAGTGGGAGTTGCAAGGGCATAGCCAGCATGTTTTTAGGTGCGCTTTTAGTAAAGTTTTGAAGTGGGTGCATGATGGTATGGAGGTAATTGTGGGTGGGAGGGAGTTCCATAATTTGGCTATGGTGCAAGAGAATTCCTCTGTTATTTTGTTGTTTGTGGCATACTGGAGGGTTCCATTCTAGGCCCATCACTATTCACTATTTACATGCTTTCTTTTGAGAACATTACACTGTGGAGAGACTTACACTATCGTAGTAAAACTAGCGACACACAGATGTACTTCTGCTTTCTGCAGAAATCTTTGTCTGATCCTGCCATGCTAGCTGATGACTCGGAAAGTATTCATGATTGGCTGGTAACCAATCAATTGAGGCCCAAGACTTCAAAGATGGTAGTCGTGGTTTTACTTGCCACCTTAAGGGAGTCGTTTGTTTCAGTTTTGTCTCCGAACAATCACTTACTGTGGACAAAAAATGGAATTCATATTCAGGGCACTTAGTGTGGATACTGTTTTTGATAATAC
This sequence comes from Protopterus annectens, assembly GCF_019279795.1. Lineage (NCBI taxonomy): Eukaryota > Metazoa > Chordata > Ceratodontiformes > Protopteridae > Protopterus > Protopterus annectens. The sequence goes on from NC_056739.1 coordinate 1,546,937,863, forward strand.
ATTAACATGCAAACCACATTTCTACTGTTACCATAGCTTTCTTTTTCCACCATAGGAACATCACCCTCATTAAATATCTTATTTTCCCTGCAGACCTTCCACTACCACAATGTGCCTTAGTATCCTCTTGCCTAGATTACTGCAGTACTCTGTATCTAGGGCTTTGTGACTGTAAACTGGGCAATAATGTAATCTACTCCAGAACCAGACATGCAACGTTACAGTACAAATGTAAACAGGTCTGGTCTGTAAAGGTTTTGACCCTGATTACATTCCACAGGGATTGGGTTTGATCAGCAGTTCAGGTGCTGGAGAATCCAGATGGGAAGGGATAAGATGACACCATTAAAGCCATCATGGAGTGGGGCTGGGGGCACTGTCAAGCCCACTGCAAGACTTCCACTTGATGGATGCTCCAAAATTATAGTACTTTAAAGCTAGGAACTCTGGGGGGAGGGAAACTCACCAAAGAGTGTGCATGTTCTCTGTCTGGAATTGGGAATGCATGCCTTCCTAAAGTTCAGTGTAGAATGCACTGCAGGAAGCTTTCTGGTCAAAAAGTTAAAGCGCTAGGAGTATGCCAATAGATAACAGCTGTGGTCCCTGGTCTTTGTCTGTCTCTCTCGCTCTCTCTCTCTCATTATCCTAGGATGTCACAAGTAGTGGCTCATAGGAGGAAAGTAATAAACAGACTTAGGAGTTGCAACCAACCCAGAATAAATATAATGTGGCACAATGTGAAAAGGCACTGATGAAGGTCAAAATAATGCCAGGGTACATAACTAATGGAATGGATTTCAGACATGCAAAAGGACACCGTTATGGCAGAATGCATACATTACTGTCAGGGTCTAACTACCATATGCAGGAAACAAGATAAGGCTAATAGAAAATGTGCTATGTAGCTTTGCCAAAATGGAGAAAGGGAGGTGGAGAAAAGCCAGGTACAGGAAGACAGTCTTGTTAGATTAAGATGCATTCACAGAGAAGAGATAAGAAAAGGTGGAATACAATCTAAATTCAATGCACTGCTGAGTAGTCAAACTGAAAAGAAATGACAGGCGAGGGAGTCAAATGAGGCAAAAAAAAAAAGTTTTTTTTTTTTCCAAATAGGATGAGATCTCTGCAACATCATAATAGAGGCAGTCTTGCAGTACAAGTCAATGGTGCATTCTTAAAATAACCAGGACACAAGGAAGAAGGGATAGAGGAGAGACCAGCAACACAGAACTTGTTGCACTACATGTCATCTGCCAGAATTTCTGCATATAACATTTGAAGCTCAGTAAAAATGTATCTTATATTTGTAACGTATATTCTGGCACTTAAGAAAAAAACATTCACTCTGTTCCAGATGCAGAGATTCTGACTGAAACCACATATTTGTATTTCTTGAGCTGGTTTATAAGAATATGACTACATGATTACACCTGGGAATTAAAGAATAAATGAAAGAAGTGGTACCCACTAAAATGGGAGGTAAAATTAGAAAAACGAATTCCAACCTTGCTTTACAAGACAAAACTATCCAAGTAAATTATGAAACCCTTGAAAAGTACAGTTGTGTACCTACCATAAATGTAGATGTTCGAGTGTATTCACTGTTGCAGTCATTACACTTGGGTTATCCTGCAGGCAGGCGACCCGTAGTCGGCCCGAGTTCCAAAGTCTTGGTCCGGCATCGGTTGCTGTCGCCTCTTCCCTGACGTCAGTGCGCCAGGGGTATAAAAGTAGCAACCAACACCATTTTCTTCAGTTTTTCTTGCCCCAAATGTTAGGTGCCCCCGATAGGAAGGCTGAAAAGATAAAAAATATGCCAAACAACCATGCATATATTACTATAAACATTTCCTTCATCTACAAGCAAATACACCACATAGGTTGCATAGAGTTGAGAAGTACAGAAAAGCCCCAGCAAAGAAAAGGGGGATGGTGGGTGGGTAACCTGGACTGCAACAGTGAATACATTCGAACATCTAAATTTATGGTAGGTACACAACTGTACTATATTCATCGTGTTTCAATGTTGCAGTCATTACACTTGGGTAGAATCCCAAAGCTGAGGTTGGGTGGATGGGTCTAAATTGGATTTGGCGAGGCTAACAAGCCCTGCAGAACTGCAGTGGCAAAACCTGCTCTGGATCTGGAGGAGAGAGGTAAGAGGTAGTGCTTGGTGAAAGTGTGCACTGAGCTCCAGGTTGCAGCTTCTAAAATGTCTTTGGTAGGTACTCCTCTGAGGAAAGCTGCTGAAGTGGTTGCTGCTCTGGTAGAATGAGGCCTAATGCCCTTAGGCACAGATTTGCCATGTTGTGTATAACAGAAGCGGATGCAGTGCCCTATCCATTTGGAGATTGTTTGCTTTGTAATAGGCTTTCCTTGTGAACCTGCTGCATATGCTACAAACAGTTGCTCAGTTTTTCTGAAAGCTTTTGTTTTGTCCAAGTAGAATCGTAGCTGCCTGTGTATATCCAAAGCATGCAGAAGTCTTTCCCCTTTATTCTGTGGATTTGGATAAAAAGTAGGTAAATGAATGGTTTGGTTTAAGGCCACATTGGAGACCACTTTTGGCATGAATGTTGGGTTTCTCCTAGGAGAAACCCTGTCCTGATGAAAAATGAGGAAAGGTTCCACAGCCATCAGTGCCTGTAACTCTGAGACTCTTCTTGCTGAAGTTATTGCTAGGAGCAGAGCAGTTTTCCATGACAAGAATTTTAGATCAGCTGTGCTGGCTGGTTCGAATGGAGGTAGTGTTAGTTTTTCTAAAACAAAGTTGAGGTCCCAAGTAGGTACTGGTGCTCTCCTAGGGGGTCTTACATTTTTTACCCCTCTGAGGTATTGTCGTAGTAGACTATGTGAAAAAATAGGAGGATCTGTATTGTAATGCGCTGAAATGGCAGAGGCATGGATTTTAATGGATGAAAAAGATAGGCCTTTGTCCAACATCTCAGTTAGGTATTGCAAAATATGAGGTATATTAGGGACAAGTGGATCGAGCACTTGTGCCGGATTCCAAGCACAAAATCTCTTCCATTTTTCTGCATAAGATTTCCTAGTGCTGGGCCTCCTGGCTTCCAAAATAACATCCATAACAGCTTTAGAGGGAGATGCAGTCTGAGTGGCTACATTATCTGCCATGCTGCCAGGTTTAATGTTCTGAGCTGACTGTGCAGAATCTGATTGTTTTCTTATGTCAGAAGATGAGGGATTTGAGGTAGAGGCCAAGGTGGACCTTGGGACAAACTCTTTAGGATTGGGTACCAGTGTTGGCATGGCCAGTCTGGTGCAATCAGGATAATTTTTGGTCTCTCTTGTCTGACTTTTAGAAGCACCTTGGTGAGAAGAGGCATTGGAGGGAAGGCATATACTGTCAGGTCTTTCCAGCTGAATGATAGAGCATCCACTTTCCATGCTTGAGAGTGAAAGTCCTTGTGCAAAATTTCTGTATTTGGTAATTGTGAGGGGAGGCAAAAAGATCTATGTCTGGGTGTCCCCATTTCCTTATTATCATGTTGAACACTTGTGGATTTAGCTTCCATTTGTGAGGATCCATTAGATTTCTGCTTAGTTCGTCTGCCAGTGTATTTTTTGTTCCTGGCAGGAATTGTGCTTGCAGATGTACCTGGTAGGTCAGTGCTGTGTTCCACAAAGTCATGGCTTGTCTGCATAGGGGGTAGGAATGTGTGCCCCCTTGCTTGTTTATGTACCACATAACTGTGGTATTGTCTGTCTTTATTAATAGTTGTCCTGGATGTATTAGGTCCTTGAAGGCTGTCAGGGCATTCTGTACAGCAAGCATCTCTTTTTGATTGATGTGAAGATGCATTTGTTCCTTGGGCCACGTGCCCTGAATACATTTTCCTGTCATATGTGCTCCCCAAGCATAATCCGATGCATCCGTTGTTATTGTCTGCCTGGCTGTAGGTAAGGTGAAAGGCTGTCCCTTGTTGTGGTGACAGGCCTGGGACCACCATCGAAACTCCTGTTGTAGGCAGGGAATCAAGGTTTTGACTGTCTCTAGGCTGTGACAATGCTGAGTTCAAACACTGTTTAGATACCATTGCAGTTTCCTCATATGCAGTTTTGCATATGGAATTAGTAGAATGCAGGATGCCATGAAATCCAGGGCCTGCAGAATTTTTCTTGCAGGGAGCTGGATCTTTGTTGCCATCATTTGAAAGTAATGAGTCAGTTGCTTTTGTTTGTCTGGCGTGAGATAAGCCATCTGGGCAGTTGTATTTAAGCTTGCACCCAGGAATATTATCTCTTGAGAGGGCACTAGTTTTGATTTCTTTTCGTTTACTGTGTACCCTAGGCAAATTAGCAATCTTTTTACAAACGCCAGGTGCTTTAGAAGAATGTCTTTGCTCTCTGCTTGAATAAGGCAGTCGTCCAAGTAGGGATATATTTGAATTCCTTTTGTCTGCAAAATGCAATTACTTGTGCCAGGCATTTTGTGAAGACCCTGGGCGCAGTAGATAAGCCAAAGGGCCGTGCAGAGAATTGGTAATGCATTGAGCCGGCTATAAATCCGAGGCATCTTCTGCACGATTGTCTGATTGGGGCGTGCTTGAGGTCCAAAGTTACTAGCCAAGCCTCCTTGACCAGCATGGGCATAAGTTGTTGTAGTGTTAACATTTTGAATTTTGGAACATCCAGGAAAGTATTTAGGATTGACAGGTCCAGTATTCGTCTCCAGGCTTTGTCTTTTCTGGGTACTAAGAAAAGTCTTTTGTAAAATCCTTACCCCTGTTCTTCTTGTGGAACTTTTTGAATAGCTACCATATCCATGAGAGCTGCAATCTGTTTTTGTGCCTCTGCCCATTGGTTTTGTGGCAGGTTTGGCATACCTTTTGGTTTTGGAAGCGTGTGGAAGTGGAATCTGTACCCCTGAGAAACAATATTCAGCACCCATTGGTCTTGGGTGATCATGAACCAATTTTTTAAGAAAAGTGCTAGCTTGCCCCCTAGGGATCCTGTCAACTGGTAAGAGCTTGGCATTTGCAGAGGGAAGTCATTGTGACTGTTTCCTATAAGGTTGTGATTTGTCTTCTCCTCTTTTGGGGGCTGAAGCACCCCATTGTTTAGGTCTGTAGGAGCCTTGGGGCAGAGATCTGCCTCTTGGGCGTCTGTATCTGCCTCTTTGTGGCCTGTCTGACACTAAAAAGGACCAATTTTTTGAAGGCCAGTTTCTGCTAAATTTAGGTGGTTGAACCTGCAAGAAATCTTTCACCATTTGCATTGACTTTGTTTTATCCTCCATTTTCTTTAACACCTCTTCAGCCTTAACACCAAACAAAGTATCATGCTGTAATGGAGCATCCAATAATTTTACTTTAACATGGTCAGGTAAACTTTGTTCTTTCAACCAAGCATGTCTTCGAATAACAGAGCCTGTAACTGCGGCTCTACAAGAAGCCTCTAATGAATCAAAACCACATTGCAGAGTATGCTTTCCCACTTGTTCAACTGCATGCAATAAATCCTGCATTTCTTTACTGTCAGGACATTCTATATTTGTAACCATTTTCTGCTTTAACAATGACATGAGGTACTGCTGACATTTAAGCATGTGAAACTGACAGTTTAAAGCTCTTACAGCTAAAGTAGCAGAAGTGTAAACTTTTTTCCCCCATCTGTCCAGAGCTCTGGAATCCCTATCTGAGGGGACATGATTTTTGGCAGTGGAAGCCTTAACCCCTTTAGGACCCTGAGAAATTGTTTCTGGATCTGCAGCGGGGTTTTTGTAAAGAAATTTATGAGAGTCAGGGACCCTGTAGTACCTGTCTGGCTTTACTGGTGCAGGTGGTAAAGAGTCAGGAGACAGAGTGGATTCAGGAAAAACATCATCTACAATATCAAGCACAGGGGGGATAGCCAGGGGCCTGTGCTGAGGTAATAAAAGGAAATCTCTGAGCCTTTTCTTGGATTCTGAGTAATCCTGGCTCCCTCATGGTGTGCACGGTTTCCCCAAAAGAATAATCCTCAGGCGGTGAGGCTGAAGGAATGGACTCTTCAGCATCAGAGTCCTCACAGGGAGGGAGAGAATAGCCCTCATCAGAAGAGTCAGAGGAAATGGAAACCTGATCAGAGGAATCATAATCTGTGTCTTGCCTAGGCCTTTTGTCAGGAGGGGGATGGGAGCCCCTGATTAAAGTAATAAGGTCTTCGGCCATTTTAAGCATCTGTTTCTTTGGCATGGATGACTGTTCTGGAGAATGCTGCCCTTGTTTCCTTGTCTTTAATGGTGTTTTTGACTTTGCCTTTGCTGCTGTAGAAGCCTTAATTGTAAGCTGTGAAGGTCTGAAAACATCCTCAGAAGCCAATGCCTGCTCAGTGGCTCCGGACCCATCCGAGGGTATAGTTTCCGTAGGCCCAATACCTTGAGTTTCCACAGGCCTCGGTGTCTCCACGTGGCTGTCGGTTATGGCCTGTGGTTCTGAGGTAGCAGGTGTCAGGGGCTGCGAAAGCAACTCACTGAGAACCAGCGACTGGCCTAGAAGAGGCTTCGTCGTCAGTTTTGGACCTCAGATGCCTGTCTTTTTCTTTGTCTTTGCGTTTTTTATACATTCCGGTCGTCGGTTGTTCCGATGGCATTATATAATTAAATCTTCATCCAAAATAATGTAAGGCAAAATCAAACTGACGTTTAATAGTGCGTTTATTGAATCTAGTACAAAACCGACAACTAGCAATGTCGTGGTCAGGGCCTAGGCAAGGAATACAGTAAGAGTGAAAGTCCTTATGAGGTATTTGCTTCCCACAAGAAATACAATTATTAACTTTTACTGACATCGGTCTGGAGCAAGAAAAAGTTTCCCAACGGGGTACTTAGCTTTACTGAAAACTTCGGTTCTGAAATTCAATTTTGAAAATCTCAAGAGTCGGCCGACCAGCACTTGCGAACTGCTTTTGCTTCGGGCACCGCACGGCAAGAAAGACTGAAGAAAATGGCGTTGGTTGCTTTTATACCCCTGGCGCACTGATGTCAGGGAAGAGGCGACAGCAACCGACGCTGGACCAAGACTTTGGAACTCGGGCGAACTACGGGTCGCCTGCCAGCAGGATAACCCAAGTGTAATGACTGCAACAGTGAACCATGATGAACATCTTAAAATATAATATTTTTGTAAAGCAGAGGACATGCAAGTACCACAAAAATAAACTAGCACAGTCTGAGAATAACTTCTCAAATGAGAAGAAATCCTTGTTACTTAAACACAATATGTGGACTTCAGTCCTTTACAACTTATAATTTAGTACATTGTTATATGTAACAACAGAAGAAAATGGTTATTTCTGTTTTAGTACAATGTAAATCTGAACAAAAATACTTTGGGTTGCATCAACCAAGCTAGCAGACTATGACAAGAATGTCAAGACCAGAAAATGTACAATGCAAATTTTTACAAAAATAACACTTTTTTTAACCTTGAGCTAATTACATCAACTTACGCTCTTTCTCAAATAGCTCTCGCACACCAGGCAAATCTCTAGCAGCACCAAAATATTTGTAGCCTTTGTTTCCAGGCACCTCCTTTCCCTCATGATCCAACATCTTGGGACCAATTTTCTGAAAGCAGCCAACAGTATAGAATTTTAGTACATCCCTTAACGTGTTAAATAAAACGAAAAAAAGTACAGTTGTATACACTTACCATAAATGTAGACGTTCAAGTATATTCACTGTTGCAGTCCATTTCCTGTCGTGAAAGCCCTCAGCCAGCCCAACTACCAGAGAAACGTATTTCGCCTTCCAGGCTGGCAGACTCCTTAACTGATGTCAACACGCTGAGGTATAAAGGGAGTCAGCCTGTGTCATCACTTCAGTATTTTCTTCGCCCCACAGAGGAGGAGCCCAGAGTCAAGCATAGAAGAACAAAGAAAGGGGGTACCTAACCCAGGGTAGCCTAGTAAAGTGCCCAAGGTCATTATATGTGGAGATTCTAAGCCTGCCTGGTAGCCGAAGGGGTAGGAGAGAGGGAAAGAAGACTGCAACAGTGAATACACTCGAACATCCACATTTATGGTAAGTGTACACAACTGCACTATGTCCTTCGTGTTTCACTGTTGCAGTCCTGACAGTTGGGAAGAATCCCAAAGCTTAAATGAGTGTGGATGGAGATCAAGGAGAAGAGAATCCTGCTCTGGATTTTGAGAAAGCTGGCAGGTGGTAGTGTGTTGTGATGGTATGCACAGAAGACCAAGTGGCTGCTTCCAGAATGTCTTTGGTGGGGGACCCCCTAAGGAAAGCTGTAGAAGTAGCTGTAGCCCTGGTAGGTTGAGGTCTAACCAAATCTGGGGGTTTCTTTCCATGATGGCTGTAGCAGAAAGAAATACAGTGAGAAATACATTTGGAAATAGTCTGTTTAGAAGCTGGTTTTCATTCAGATCCAAGGGCAAAGGTTATGAACAGCTGATCTGATTTTCTTAAGGATTTTGTTCTGTCTAGGTAGAAGCGCAACATTCTGTACACATCCAAGGAGTGCAGTATTCTTTCTCTCCTGTTCTGAGGATTGAGAAAGAAGCTAGGCAGATGGATGGCTTGATTCGAAGACACACTGGTTACCACCTTAGGCATAAAGTAGGAATTAATCCCGAGGGAGACCCTGTCTTTATGGAAGACACTGAAAGGCTCTACTGCCATTAGGGCCTGTAACTCTGAGACCCTTCTAGCCGAAGTAATAGACATAGTTGAGGTCCCATGGAGGGGTGTGTTTCCTCCTGAAGGGCCTAATGTGAATGAAACCCCTAAGTAATTGTTTCAGGAGGGGGTGTGAGGAGATAGGAGTAAGAACAGGAAAGTGAGCAGAGATGGCTAAGGAGTGTATTTTTATGGAGGAGTAGGAAAGGCCTTTATCCACTAGACTGGCTAGGTACTCCAGGATGGTCGAAATGTTAGCTGAGCTTGGCTCAAGGTGGTGCTTCTGGCACCAAAAAGAGAATCTTTTCTATTTGGCTGAGTAAGATTTCCTAGTGCTGGGCCTTCTGGATTCCTGCAGAATGTTTTGCACCCGATGACTTAAGTTGGTGCAGCAGTTTGGTGCCGAGGGATAATCCAAGCAGAAAGGTTGAGTCTGCAGATTGGGGTGCACAATTCTCCATTTGTACTAAGCGAGAAGACCTACCTTCTGCGGTAACTGCCAGGTTTCCGTTTGGTGAGCTGGAGAAGGAGTGGAAAAAAGTGTTGTCTGGACCAGTCTGGCACTATCAGAACAGTCCTTGGGCTCTCTTCTCTTATCTTTAGAAGGACTCGAGACAGAAGTGAAAGGGGTGGAAATGCGTAAATGATGAGGTGAGTCTATGGGAAGGAGAAGGCATCCAGTCTCCAAGCTGATGCCTGTCTTGTCCTGGTACAGACATTTTCCAGTTAAGCATTGTCCTTGCTGGCAAAAAGGTCCACCTGTGGGGTTCCCCATTTTTGAGTTATGTTGAGAAAGATATCCCGGTGTAGGTGCCACTAGTGGGTGTCTGTCAAGTTCCTGCTAAAGTGATCTGCAAGGATGTTTTGCTCCCCTGGCAGATACTGTGCTAGGAGGTGAAGTCCCAGAGAGTGTGCTGTCTCCCAGACTTGCATGGCTAGACGGCACAGCGTGTAGGAGTGCATGCTTCCTTGCCTTTTTATGTACCACATGACTGTGGTGTTGTCTGTCTGTACTACCAGAACCCCTGGTATCCATTTCTCTTTGAAGGCCAGTAAGCCTTTCTGTATTGCCACAAGTACTTTCCAATTTATGTGCCTCCTCTTGGTCTGGGTATCCCATAACCCATGGGGTTGAAGAAGCTAGGTATGGGCCTCCCATGCAGTCTGAGGAATCTGTGGTGAGGTTTGGGCCCTGAAGAATGATTTTTAAGGGCAAGCCCTGATTCTTGGTGCAATCCTGTACCCAGCATGTGAGTGCTTGCTTAAGGCAAAGTATCAGGTACATTTTGGTGTCCAGGGATTGAGTGCTGTGGCCCCATACATTCTGTAGATACCACTGAAGCTTCCTCAGGTGTAGTTTGGCTAGTGACACCATGAGGATACAAGATGCCATGTACCCCAAAGCTCTGAGGAATTCTCTGGCTGTTGTGTACTGTTTGTGCTGTAAATTCTGGAAGTAGTTGGTCAAAAAGGTGACGACATCCGAGGGGACGAAGGCCTTTTGGAGGGAAGAGTCCAGGAGTGACCCTAGGGAAACTATCTATTTGGATGGTACACTGATGGACTTCTTTAAGCTTAGTGTGAACCCCAGAGAGGTTAGGAGGTCCTGTGTAAATTTCAGGTCCTTGAGAATCTGTGACAAGTCTGAGGCCTGGATTAAGCAAACATCCAAGTATGTGTAAATCTGGATCCATTTGGTCCTGTAGAAGGCAATGGCAGGAGCTAAGCACTTTATGAAAACCCTTGGAGCAGTAGACAGTCCAAAGGGCAGAGCTGAAAACTGATAGTGACTGGAGCTTGCTATGAAGTGAAGAAAGCCTCTGTGTGACTTTAATATAGGAATGTGCAGACAGGCGTCTTTTAGGTCTAATGAAACCATGAATGCCTGAGGGGCTAACACTAGCAGCAGTTTTAGCAGGGTCAACATTTTGAATTTTGGTACCCTGAGAAATAGATTTAAGTTGGACATGTCTAGAATGGGAAGCCAAGAGCCTTATTTTCTGGGTACTAGAAAGAGTCGAGTGAAATATTTTCCATTTTTGATCTTCTGGAACTAGTTCCACTACTCCCTAGGAACCCAAACTTTGAATCTATTCTAGAACCTGACTTTTTTAATTTTGGGGTACATCGGGGTATCCTGAGAATCTTTAAGGCTCTTTGAAAGTGAGTTTGTAACCACTGGCAATAATATTTAGACCCCACTGATCTGAAGTAATGTGGGTCCAGTTTTGATAGAAAAGCCTTCCTCCTAGCTTTGGGGTGGAAAAGAAAGGACCAATGTTTGGCCACAACAATTCCTGGGGGGGGGGGGGTGCACTTGCAGAAAGTCCTTTACCATTTGCATGAATTTTGCCTTGTACTCCATCTTTTTCAGGACTGCATTGGCTTTTGCCCCAAAAAGGCATTCTTTGTCAAGGGGTGATCCAGGAGATTAGCTTTTACATGGAGGTTGCTCTTTAAGCCAAGTGCATCTCCTGATCACTGTGCAGTGACAGCTGCCCTGCAGGAAGCTTCCATGGCATAATACCCACAGTGTAGGGAGCGTTTAGCTACTTGAAAACTGGAATGGTACAAATCTAAAAGCTCCTTACAAAGGTTTTTATCCTCTAGACCTGGCAGCTTTTGTTTTAGTTGGCCCAGAATTGTTTGCTGGTATTTGATCATATGGAATTGACAGTTGAATCCTACTTTCTTCGTCAGTAGATAAAAAGTTCCTAGAAGTATTGGCCCTAGACCCCTTAGGGCTTGGGGTGACCACTTCAGGGTCAGCAGTTGGGTTTTTGAATAGATACTTATGAGTGCCCTGGACCATGTAGAACTGGTCAGGCTTTCTGGGTGCAAGAGGGGGTGAATCAGGATTTAAGGAGGCATCCTGAAAAACATCTTCCACTACTTCCAATAGGTGGATTGCTAGAGGTTTGTGCTCAGAGAGGTCTAAGAGTTCCCGGACTCTTTTTTTGGCCTGTGGGTATTTTTGTGCTTCCTACTGAAAATGTTGTCACATAGCATGAAGTGTCTCTCTGAAAGTAAGGTCTTCAGGTGGGGAGGCAGAGTGGAGAGTTTCTTCTGAATATGATTCCTCATATGAGATGTACCCCAGACCTTTCTCAGATGTAGAGTTCTCCAAGTTAGATTCTTCTTCTGAATGCAGTAGATCAGGGAAGTGTTCAGAGGGGTGTCTATGTCTCTTTGTCCTGGGGTAATACCCCTTCAAGTCTGTCTAGACCTTACAATGTTAATGAGGTCTTCTGCCAATCTGATTAAATCTTATTAGGATCCCTGAAACTGGGAGCCTGTAGGCCTAGGTGAAAACCCACACCAAAGAAAGGCATTGTGTCAGGGTTTGGCCTTCGGCTTGGGAGCGTCCGATGCCCTAGCACCCAACTCTTTAGATTGAAACTGCACTGGAATGGGCCTAAGCCGTGAAAATTCTCCAGTTAGCAGCCACTCGTCAGAAGCCGTGGCCTGCTGCGCAGTCTCTGACCCAACCAATGAGCTGAAGGTATGAGCAGTACAAGTCAAAGGAACCAAAGGCAAGTCCAACTCCAAATGGTTCTTGACAGAGGCTTTGGCAACTGAATCAAAACTTAAAGGGGGCTGCAAAAGAGCCTCACCTTCCTCAACAATCACTATTAGTCTAGCAGGCGATGAGTGTTGCCCATGGACCTAGGCTTTTGTTTCTTATCTTGTTTGCGTTTGGGTAAATTGAGTTTGGAATGACCGGCAGAGATCATAGTACGCTACTGCACAGATTCCTGCCTCAGAAAACAAGCTAAAAACTCTGCTCTACGCCTAATAGTTCTAGTGTTAAACCTAGCACAGAATCAACAGTCAGGGACGTCATGTTCTGGTGCTAAGCAAGTGACACAAAGCATATGGAAGTCTCTGTGTGGAATTTGTTTACCAATTATTAACTTTACCTGACATGAGTCAAAGAAGAAAGAAAGGGGTTCCCCAATGAGGTACTTATCTTTCCAATGACAACATCTCTCTGGAGCAGACCGAACAAAGAATTTGAAATCTGCTTCGGCCTCTGGCGGCAAGAAAAGACTGAAGTGATGACGCAAGCTGGCTCCTTTTATACCTGAGCATACTGACATCAGTTAAAGCATCCACCAGTCTGGGAGGCAAAATAAGTTTCTCTGGTAGATGGGACGTCTCAGGGATTTCTTGCCGTGAAAGCCAAACTGTCAGGACTGCTTCAGTGAAACAAGAAAAACATCAATTGTGTATGTGACAAAACACTTCTTCATTCTAAATACAGCTCAGAAACAGAACTGCAAATTCAGAACATGGCAGCTAGGAGAAAAGAAATTAAGTACATAAAGAATTGATAACATATTAGTTTTTATGGTACCTTTACTACTGGTTCATATTTTGTAGCTAACATTAAGGTCATGTTTTGCAAGCTGCATAATCTGGTGCTTGGAACCACAAATAAGTAATACAGGTCTTACTTCTGGAATGAAGTTTTCAAATTCACAAAAGCAGCACTTGCAAAATTAAAATAACTGCTGTGCCTGGTATAAACCCAGTAGAAAGAAGGGAACACTTGGGGTTATTGTGCTCTTGACTGCTATGTGCACGATCGGCAACATAAGCAGAACAACATGAATATGTCTAGACTCAAATCCCAAAGGGTTACCTTATGCTTAGCTCGACAAATGCCAGAACAGTGTGGGGAATATAATTAAAACAAATTACAAAATACACTTTTTAATTTTAAAACTTTTTTTTTTTTTACCTTTGACCATTTTCAATAAAGCAGTCCTTAAACTGTTGATTTGGATAGTTTTGCTCCCTCAATATAGAGCTACCTCTCCAAATTGGTTTGACTTATTCTTGTTAAATTTTCAAAATGATACAAGTAAAAAATACTATAAACATCTTTAGATTGTGCTCCTATCTTCAAAGGTAAAGTAGCAAATGTAGCACAAATTTTAATGACAGTAATTTTAATTTTACTTTTATGCCACATTTAAGAGATTAAAAATATAATTTTATACAAAATATTCTTTTTAGAGCTGATATAATAACATTGCATATTGTTACCCAGGTTAAATACCTCATATTTATTTAAAAGAGACTGGGGCATGACTTGCTAGTTGCAAAATGCAGGGTTTTACAAGCATTTGATAGTAACAGTCTAGAACATTAGGGTGGTTTTGTGACTTCTGTTCAAGGTGGGAAACACAGGGATATAGTTTCATAGTATAGTACTAGGCTATCTGCCCTGGGGCATTTGTAAGCCTAGCCATAGTGATGTGGCTTTTGCCACCCCATGAAATGGTACAAAAATGTACAGAATAAATCTAGAATACTGTGCCTCTGTCTAGTAGTGACACAATGAAGGTCCCCTTATATAATAGAATTAGTTTACTGTGCCCCTGTCTAGCAGTGACACAGATGTGACCCCTGGGGTAAACTTACGATCTTCCATCCACTCATCAAGATTTCTCTTGAAGAGAGTCAGTGAGGGGCTCTGCCTAATACAAAATGAGATCCTGTTCCAAAGCATGGGAAGCCTCTGGTTTATGAATCTATCCCTCCAGCATGTCCTATTCATACTTGTGCCGAGGTTTAAGTCTTTAGCTCTCATGGTCCTGATGGATTTGGAGTTTTTGAGGTGGAGCATGTCCATCAGATCCTGATTGGACATGGCCTTGTACGTCAGGCAGAGATCACCTCTGAGCAGGCGGTATGCTACTGAATAGAGCTGAAGTTTCTTTAGTCTGGCAGAATAAGACATATGTTGGAGACCCTTGATCCTTTTGGTGAGGTACTTTTGTGGTCTCTCCAGCTGTTGCAAATGCCGGGTGAGGTACATACCAAATGGGGCATTGTACTCAATCATGGGTCTGATGAGGGAGGAATATAGGAGTACAATGACATCCTTGGATCTGGATGTGAATCCCTTCATGATGAGGTGTGCAAGGTAGAATGTTTTTCTAACCACTTTGGCAACGTGGGTGTCAAATGAGAGGTCGCTGTCTACTTGGGTCCCTAGGTCTCTGATTACTTTTTCTGTACTCAGTGGGTTGCTGTCTATGTGATAATTTGTGGGTACTTTGTTTTTCCAAAGGGATGACTATACATTTTTGGCATTTAGTTTAAGGCCGTGACTACGGCACCAGTTGTCCGTTTCAGTGAGGCCTTTTTGTAGGATGTGTGTGTCTGCTGGTGTATCGACTATGGCGCCTAGTTTGCAGTCATCTGTGAACTTTGTTAGCCACAGCCCTCCCATGTTTGCTTTAACATCTGAGAAATAAATGCCGAACAAGAGGGGTCCCAGGACAGATCCCTGAGGGACACCACTTGTGACTGGCTTTGAGTCTGACACTGCTCCAGCGATTTTAACTTTATGGGTTCTGTCCTTTAGCCAGTTTGCAACCCATCTAGTGACATAAGGGTTTACTTTTAAGCTGTTTAGCTTATCTATGATGCCTGAGTGGGGTATTGTGTCGAAGGCCTTAGCCAAGTCCAGGTATGCTGTATGGACTGCTTTGCCCTCATCAATGGCTCTAGTGACTGTTTCGAAAAAGTCAATCAGGTTTAAAAGGCAGGATCTGCCCTTTACAAAGCCAAACTGGGTGGGGTCAAGTGTCTGTAGGTCCCCTATGTCTCTGTTTATGAGTTCCATAATGATTCTTTCCATAGCTTTGCAGACCAGGCTAGTTAAGCTTATGGGGCGGTAGTTTCCAGGGTCTGTAGAGGCAGCCGCCTTGTGGAGTGGGACCACTGTTGCTGTACGCCAGTGTTCAGGAACATATCCCGAAGTAAGGCTAAGGTTAAATAGCATTTTTATGTGTGGGTTTAGCTCCTCTTGGAGTTCACGTAACACGCACCCCGGGATTCCGTCAGGTCCCATTGATGCTGTGTTTTTGCTTTGTTTAGGGCAGTTCTCACTTGGACATCTGAGATGACAGGAGATTACATTCAGCTGGGATAAGTATTTCTTCTTTTGAGGGTGAAGGAGGGAGAAATTTGCACTGAACCTGTCAGCCAGAATGTTGGCAATATCTGTGGGTTCAGTGTATTTTTGTTGTTGTGAACCAACTCTGAGCATATCTGAGGGTTTCCCCAGGTTTCTAACATAGCTGAAGAAGGCTTTGTGGTTATCTTTAGTGTCCTTAGCGATTTTTCTCTCAAAGTTTACCTTGGATGTTTTTATGAGAGAACGTAGTTTTCTGCTAATGTTGATCAGAGATGTCTTCCCTTCATGGGATTTCGCTCTGACGTGCAGTAGCTTCCTTCTTTGTTATACAATTTGTTTATGGCTGAGGTCCACCAGACAGGACGCTTACATTTGGTGGAGAGGGACTTGGATTTGTTTGGGATTGCATGATCCATGCATTCTTGGAGATGTTCATAGAAAGCATTTGTGAAGGATTCGGCATTGTGGGATGTGGCATCCACTGGCACAGTGGGCTTAAAGGATACCATCTCAGTCTTAAGAAGAGTGAAGTCTGCTTTTGAGAAGTTTTTCACTGTGGTCTTTTGTGCTGGGGTGGAGGTGGGATATGTATATCCAGGGTGATTAGTTTGTGGTCAGATCTCACTAGTGAGGGGTATACTTCCGGTGTGGAGCATTTTGTCCCCATGTTTGTGATGATCAGGTCTAGTATATTATCTCCCCTAGTGGGAGAGGTGACTAGTTGTTCCAGTGCATTTGAATTTATGAATTCCAGGAACCTTTGGGCTAGGATATTAGGGCTAGAATAATGTACACAATCTATGTTTGGGTAGTTGAAGTCTCCCAGTATGATGGTATTTTGTGATACATTCATATCCTCCAATGTCTTCAGGAAGGCTGAGTGGGGTTCTTGAGATTGGGAGGGTGGTCTGTAACATGCTACCAGTTGTATAGCAGTTTTGCCTATGGTTAGTTGCATCTGTATGGTCTCTGATGCTTCATGTGTTGCTACTAACCTGGAGGTGTGGGTGTCCTTTATGAATATGGACACTCCCCCTCCCTTTGTGGTTTGGCCCGGGTTTTGGGGCCGAAAAGCATGATACGAGGTATAGCCTGGTAGTGCTGGGGTGCTCTCAGGAGCCTTGAACCAGGTTTCAGTTACTGCACAGACGCCGATGTTCTCCATGCTGAGGAGTGCATCAAGTGCCTGCATCTTGAGATTTAGACTTCTGGTGTTGAGCAGCATTACCCTTAGTGTTTTTCCATTTTTGTTTAATAAGGAGGTGGGTTTGTCTTTGAGCCTTGCCTAAAAAGGCACTATGGGGTGGCAAGAGCCTTAGCCAATATCCGGAAGCCCAGTGGTGACAGGTGTAAGCCATCCCTTGCGAAGCAGCGTGGCTTGTCCAACATATCATCCCAAGCAGACAGACATTGGATCCCCTTAGAATGACACCAGTACTTGAGCCAATTGTTAAAGCTGATCATCTTGTCTTTGTATTGTGGTATCATTCTTGGTGAGGGCAAGATGCTGCTCAGGGTCAGGGTCATACCAGCCTGGGCTACATAATCGGAGAGCTCCTCTATGTCTCTTTTCATGTAGTCCAGGGAGGTACGTCTCAGGTCATTCACACCAGCATGGACAATGATGGAGTCATATTTGTACTTGTTTTGGAGTGACCTGAGTGCGTGTGTTATGTGGCGGATCCTAGCTCCCGATAGACAGCTCACAGTCACCTTCTCCTTGTTCAGCCTGGTCAGTGGGACATCAGTGTGTCTGACTATGGAGTCACCTATTACTAATGTATCAGGCAAGGTGTTTGGCCTTAAGGGCTGCGATTGGTCGACACACTGATTTATTGAAGTATGTGTTGCATGTGTTTTGTTTTGAGGTGGTGGATTTTTGGATGTCTGCTTTGGGAGCCTCTGTTGTTTTGGTAAGTTTTTTATTAGCGCCTCTGAGTATGTCTTTGTGTTTTTATGTGTTTGGTTTGCAGTTGTGTTAGGTCTATGTGGGACTGGGATTGTTGTGTGTGTGGTTGCCATCTCCTCCTGTCTGGTCATGCCAGCCCTGAGTTGAGAGAGTTCAGCCTCCAGTTTGGCTATATAGTTGCATCTCTCACATGTATTTGTGTTTGTTGGGAGGAGGAGAGGGTTGTCTGTGTACATGAGACAATTGTAGCATTGTCTCAAGATACCCAGATTGACCAGCTGAACTGAAGACGACGCCAGTAATCTACCACTCGACATGCTAGAACAGTATAAGGGAGTGGTATACCTTTAAGGGAAGTGCATATTCACAGGGGTGGGAAGTAGATGTAGTGCTTTACTTAGTACGAGAGTGCTTACTTAGTAGAGAAGTATTGAGAACAAGTGCTAGGCTTATAATACAGTGAGTAGTCTGGTTATACTAAGAGTAGAGCTTCCTTAAGGGAAAATTTGAAGAGCAGACTTGGCGGAGCCAGAAAAAGTTTAACCTTGTTTAACCGGGACGACCGCCAAAAAGCCGTGCAAGCAGGATTTTAAACAGTGAACTACAAAAGAGCTAGAAATGGTCCCAAACAACCAATTACTACAGCTTCTTGTGCTGAGGTCACTTCCCCCAAGGACAGGTAGGCTGCTCAAGGCTCCCCACTCCCACTGGTGAGCAAAGAAACTTCCTTCTATCCAAGTAAGGTAATGGGCAACACAGGAACTACACCACAGCCCAGAATACAGCAATGCCTGTAAACTGCTCTAAACTAGTCGAGGAAGGCGGAAAAACAAGGATTATTTTTTTGTTTTTTTGGTAGAAACACACAGAAAATGCAGAAACAGTGATAAATTAGTTACACAGGCTAGCACACTTTAGTGGGCAGCCTCCACAGTTAAATTAAACAAACAAACAAGCAAACTTTCGATCAAATTCGACTAAAATGTAACTTTAAGTGCAGATTTTAAAATAATGCAGCAATCAGTTAAAAACAGTTCAGGCTAGTTCAAGGTAAGCTACAGAAGCTATTTAAAGTGAAAAAAAGCAAAGATACTTAAATCCAGAAGGTAGTCGCTTTTCTGAGTTCCCTGCTGCTAGGACCACTCTGTAAACCCACGTGGAGCTTGTCTGAGCAGTATAGCCAGACAAAACGCCCAGAGGCGGATTTTAAACAGTGAACTACAAAAGAGCTAGAAATGGTCCCAAACAACCAATTACTACAGCTTCTTGTGCTGAGGTCACTTCCCCGAAGGACAGGTAGGCTGCTCAAGGCTCCCCACTCCCACTGGTGAGCAAAGAAACTTCCTTCTATCCAAGTAAGGTAATGGACAACACAGGAACTACACCACAGCCCAGAATACAGCAATGCCTGTAAACTGCTCTAAACTAGTCGAGGAAGGCGGGAAAACAAGGATTATTTTTTTGTTTTTTTGGTAGAAACACACAGAAAATGCAGAAACAGTGATAAATTAGTTACACAGGCTAGCACACTTTAGTGGGCAGCCTCCACAGTTAAATTAAACAAACAAACAAGCAAACTTTCGATCAAATTCGACTAAAATGTAACTTTAAGTGCAGATTTTAAAATAATGCAGCAATCAGTTAAAAAACAGTTCAGGCTAGTTCAAGGTAAGCTACAGAAGCTATTTCAAGTGAAAAAAAGCAAAGATACTTAAATCCAGAAGGTAGTCGCTTTTCTGAGTTCCCTGCTGCTAGGACCACTCTGTAAACCCACGTGGAGCTTGTCTGAGCAGTATAGCCAGAAAAACAAAAAAAAAATATATATATATATATGCCTGGCATATCTACAATGAGTTGCCATTACTTCAGAAGTCAACATACTGTATGCTTCTGTAAGAAAAAAAAAACTTTCCTCCACTGAACAATCCCAACAACAAAACTCCCTGTACTGAAAATGGCAATTTGGTGAGGTTATCTTCAGTACAAAGTTGCATTTCAATCATTTACGGCAGAATCCCATGATGACTGTTCAAAGTTAAACTTTCAGGAAATTACATATGGAGATTTAGAAGAAAATATTCCCAAGATCATCACTCTACCTTTAAACAATTAAATACACCTCAGTGTTGAAACTGATTCTACCACAAAGCTACTACCAAGCACAGGAGAGTTTAGGTTGTGGCATCTTTCTAGCTATAGAAAGTTCCCCAGTCTAGAGGAAGGCATGTGATTCTGTCTTCTGATGCAATGGCTACTCAGCACAGACATATTCTGGATGTGTACTGTATTCCTCACCTCCCTTACACAGCAGACAGTTACATTTTAATAGCCATGTAAACCTAATGGGATTACCAATCAATGCAAGGTTATATCTTAAGATCGATGTGACTTTTCTCATTATTTTTTTTAGGAAGACACATAATGGAACAGCACCATTCTGCATTGCTGAGTGCAATTTCACTATTCCTAATAAGTTTTTTCCTTGTGTCAAAATATTTCACATAACTTAAACAAAACTTTATTTTCAGAGATAAATAAATAGTGATTTAGTTCTCCTAATAACAGGACGTATTTACAAGTTTATCTACTACTTACCCCATGACAAGAAAAAAATGTGGGTTTGCTGTGAGGTGAAGCTAAACACATTTGTAATAGGAATACTTAAAACTTGTAACAATAAATAATAAGTAAAATACTGAAAAACAACATGGCCTATGCCTTCATTTTCCTCATAATATAATACAAATACTACTTTCAAACAGGATATGTCCCTTCAGAATGCACATATTTTGATTGTGAAGTCAAACTAAGCATAAATGAAAACTGGGGAGATTTTTTTCCCCACATATTCCACCAATCCCACCACACATTACTCCTGATAAGCTTATGGTCAAGTGAATGAAACAAGCGGTCACTTTTACAGACAAGAGTGCCTTTCTACATTCACTTTCTGACTGGGTACAGCTGGGTATCAGACTGTGATAAATTATAACCAAAGTGATATACTTTAGCTTGTTTACACGTATGTGCATGTAAGGGTACACACACACACACACACACACACACACACACACACACACACACACACACACACACACACACACACAAACTTAGTCATTCTCTCTGCCACTGACAACCCAGACAAATAATCAGACCACGTTTTGACTGGGCACATATCTAACTTTTAATAGGATTCTCCCTCATATCCCTCAGCTGTCTGCACTCCTTCCCCACAGGTCCTAGCCCATTCATTCTCCAGGCAGCAGCACCTGTCTACAAAATGTGGTGAGATGAGCATGGAAGTTTCCAAAAAATGACAAACTCAAAAGGATGAGTTGAAGACGAGTTCAGCATTGGAACACCTCAAAGGAGATCCCAAAGGCAAATGTTATGTTTCATAATGAAGTACTTCTGTAGGCATGTTAATTAACACATTCTGGCAAACCTATATATGTGACTTGGGCATTTGGTCAAAACACTCGGTGAATGGCAGGTGTGCGAAATGGACAATCCGCAGGTATGGAAATATAAATTTTTCCTAGGGATTGCGTGACCTCGAAGTAGGTACATATAATTGGGGGGGGGGGGGGGGATCTTGCCTCCCTGCAAAAAACAATGTAGTTTTGTTTTTTTGCTGAGGTCAGTTGCATGCACAGAGGTTCTTCCTCAATGCACACATGGTAGCAAGTCAGTTTACACTTTTTCAACATTTAATGGGCGATGTTTTGACAAATGAAACTTGGGTTTGTTAATGTAAGTATTTTTTTTAGTTTACTATCATTTGATTGAACAGTACTTGATTGAAAATGAAATGTTTGAAAGAATTTGACTGAAAACTAATTGCCTGAAAACCCATCTAACTGAAAAGCAACTGACTGAAAACCTACTTCACTGAATCACAAATCACTGAAGATATTAAACACAATAAAATAAAACATAAAATAGTGTTTTTTATGACTTGTGATTCAGTGAAATGAGTTTTAAGTCAGTTGGACTTCCAGTCAATTAGTCTTCAGTCAAACTCTTTCAAACATTTCTTCTTTGACCAAGTATTGTTCAATCAAACGATAGTAAGCCAATTAATTTTATATCTATATACATGTATACACATACATATATATATATATATATATATATATATATGTGTGTGTGTGCATATATATACATATATATATATATATATATATATATATATATATATGTATGTATATATATATATATATATATCTACATGCACGCACACACATATATGAGTTTTCAGAAATTTCCAGTAAAATATGAACAAGATGTGCATTTCCAAAATGAACAAAGTTTTTTCAATTTACTTACAGTATAGTCTGGTCCACCAAGTTCCTTGATACGGACTTCCCAGTGTCCTTTTTCCCGAAGAAGCTTGTTGATCTCATCATTCAAGTCCCTTATCCGAAATTCACCCAACCCAGCTTAAAATGCAAATAAAAACAACCAGATTAGATAATGAATCATAGCTTTTAGACTTTTATCTTGGAAAAAAATGTGATATCTGTGCATTTACCATTTTGTATCTGTGCAACTTTTTTGGAAATTTCACCAATAATCTAAAAAAAGAAAGGAAGATTGATTACTCAGATTGCTCAAAGAATGGACAAAACAAAATGGTTAATTATTTCTAAGAACACTACCACACTGCTAATTTCTAACTTCATGCTTGGGAAACAAACCAATGAGAAGACTTCCAGTGAAGACTTATCCTCAACTG